>NC_134697.1:101130447-101269875 GCF_050947455.1 Rhinoderma darwinii | reverse complement strand
AGTATTATGGCTGTCACTATTACTAGACGCTGTCGCTGAGGTGATTTATGCTGTACTATGGCTTTCACTATTACTAGGCGCTGTCGCTGAGGTGATTTATGTTGTACTATGGCTGTCACTATTACTAGGCGCTGTCGCTGAGGTGATTTATGCTGTACTATGGCTTTCACTATTACTAGGCGCTGTCGCTGAGGTGATTTATGCTGTACTATGGCTGTCACTATTACTAGGCGCTGTCGCTGAGGTGATTTATGCTGTACTATGGCTGTCACTATTACTAGACGCTGTCGCTGAGGTGATTTATGTTATACTATGGCTGTCACTATTACTAGGCGCTGTCGCTGAGGTGATTTATGTTGTACTATGTCTGTCACTATTACTAGGCGCTGTCGCTGAGGTGATTTATGTTATACTATGGCTGTCACTATTACTAGACGCTGTCGCTGAGGTGATTTATGTTATACTATGGCTGTCACTATTACTAGACGCTGTCGCTGAGGTGATTTATGCTGTATTATGGCTGTCACTATTACTAGGCGCTGTCGCTGAGGTGATTTATGTTGTACTATGGCTGTCACTATTACTAGGCGCTGTCGCTGAGGTGATTTATGCTGTATTATGGCTGTCACTATTACTAGACGCTGTCGCTGAGGTGATTTATGCTGTACTATGGCTGTCACTATTACTAGGCGCTGTCGCTGAGGTGATTTATGCTGTACTATGGCTGTCACTATTACTAGGCGCTGTCGCTGAGGTGATTTATGCTGTACTATGGCTGTCACTATTACTGGGCGCTGTCGCTGAGGTGATTTATGCTGTATTATGGCTGTCACTATTACTAGGCGCTGTCACTGAGGTGATTTATGTTGTACTATGGCTGTCACTATTACTGGGCGCTGTCGCTGAGGTGATTTATGTTGTATTATGGCTGTCACTATTACTGGGCGCTGTCGCTGTGGTAATTTATGCTGTATTATGGCTGTCACTATTACTAGGCGCTGTCACTGAGGTGATTTATGTTGTACTATGGCTGTCACTATTACTGGGCGCTGTCGCTGAGGTGATTTATGTTGTATTATGGCTGTCACTATTACTAGGCGCTGTCGCTGAGGTGATTTATGCAGTACTATGGCTGTCACTATTACTAGACGCTGTCGCTGAGGTGATTTATGTTATACTATGGCTGTCACTATTACTAGACGCTGTCGCTGAGGTGATTTATGCTGTACTATGGCTGTCACTATTACTGGGCGCTGTCGCTGTGGTAATTTATGCTGTATTATGGCTGTCACTATTACTAGGCGCTGTCACTGAGGTGATTTATGTTGTACTATGGCTGTCACTATTACTGGGCGCTGTCGCTGAGGTGATTTATGCTGTACTATGGCTGTCACTATTACTAGACGCTGTCGCTGAGGTGATTTATGTTATACTATGGCTGTCACTATTACTAGGCGCTGTCGCTGAGGTGATTTATGCTGTACTATGGCTGTCACTATTACTAGACGCTGTCGCTGTGGTAATTTATGCTGTATTATGGCTGTCACTATTACTAGGCGCTGTCACTGAGGTGATTTATGTTGTACTATGGCTGTCACTATTACTGGGCGCTGTCGCTGAGGTGATTTATGCTGTACTATGGCTGTCACTATTACTAGACGCTGTCGCTGAGGTGATTTATGCTGTACTATGGCTGTCACTATTACTAGACGCTGTCGCTGTGGTAATTTATGCTGTATTATGGCTGTCACTATTACTAGGCGCTGTCACTGAGGTGATTTATGTTGTACTATGGCTGTCACTATTACTGGGCGCTGTCGCTGAGGTGATTTATGTTATACTATGGCTGTCACTATTACTGGGCGCTGTCGCTGAGGTGATTTATGCTGTATTATGGCTGTCACTATTACTAGACGCTGTCGCTGAGGTGATTTATGTTATACTATGGCTGTCACTATTACTAGACGCTGTCGCTGAGGTGATTTATGCTGTACTATGGCTGTCACTATTACTGGGCGCTGTCGCTGTGGTAATTTATGCTGTATTATGGCTGTCACTATTACTAGGCGCTGTCACTGAGGTGATTTATGTTGTACTATGGCTGTCACTATTACTAGGCGCTGTCGCTGAGGTGATTTATGTTGTATTATGGCTGTCACTATTACTAGGCGCTGTCGCTGAGGTGATTTATGCTGTACTATGGCTGTCACTATTACTAGACGCTGTCGCTGAGGTGATTTATGTTGTACTATGGCTGTCACTATTACTAGACGCTGTCGCTGAGGTGATTTATGTTGTACTATGGCTGTCACTATTACTAGACGCTGTCGCTGAGGTGATTTATGTTGTACTATGGCTGTCACTATTACTGGGCGCTGTCGCTGAGGTGATTTATGCTGTATTATGGCTGTCACTATTACTAGGCGCTGTCGCTGAGGTGATTTATGCTGTACTATGGCTGTCACTATTACTAGGCGCTGTCGCTGAGGTGATTTATGCTGTACTATGGCTGTCACTATTACTAGACGCTGTCGCTGTGGTAATTTATGCTGTATTATGGCTGTCACTATTACTAGGCGCTGTCACTGAGGTGATTTATGTTGTACTATGGCTGTCACTATTACTAGGCGCTGTCGCTGAGGTGATTTATGTTGTACTATGGCTGTCACTATTACTGGGCGCTATCGCTGAGGTGATTTATGCTGTACTATGGCTGTCACTATTACTAGACGCTGTCGCTGAGGTGATTTATGCTGTACTATGGCTGTCACTATTACTAGACGCTGTCGCTGAGGTGATTTATGTTATACTATGGCTGTCACTATTACTAGACGCTGTCGCTGAGGTGATTTATGTTGTATTATGGCTGTCACTATTACTAGGCGCTGTCGCTGAGGTGATTTATGTTATACTATGGCTGTCACTATTACTAGACGCTGTCGCTGAGGTGATTTATGCTGTATTATGGCTGTCACTATTACTAGGCGCTGTCGCTGAGGTGATTTATGTTATACTATGGCTGTCACTATTACTAGACGCTGTCGCTGAGGTGATTTATGCTGTACTATGGCTGTCACTATTACTGGGCGCTGTCGCTGTGGTAATTTATGCTGTACTATGGCTGTCACTATTACTAGACGCTGTCGCTGAGGTGATTTATGTTGTACTATGGCTGTCACTATTACTAGGCGCTGTCGCTGAGGTGATTTATGTTGTATTATGGCTGTCACTATTACTAGGCGCTGTCGCTGAGGTGATTTATGCTGTACTATGGCTGTCACTATTACTAGGAGCTGTCGCTGAGGTGATTTATGCTGTACTATGGCTGTCACTATTACTAGGAGCTGTCGCTGAGGTGATTTATGCTGTATTATGGCTGTCACTATTACTAGGCGCTGTCGCTGAGGTGATTTATGCTGTACTATGGCTGTCACTATTACTAGGCGCTGTCGCTGAGGTGATTTATGCTGTATTATGGCTGTCACTATTACTAGACGCTGTCGCTGAGGTGATTTATGTTGTACTATGGCTGTCACTATTACTGGGCGCTGTCACTGAGGTGATTTATGCTGTACTATGGCTGTCACTATTACTAGGCGCTGTCGCTGAGGTGATTTATGCTGTACTATGGCTGTCACTATTACTAGGCGCTGTCGCTGAGGTGATTTATGTTGTACTATGGCTGTCACTATTACTGGGCGCTATCGCTGAGGTGATTTATGCTGTATTATGGCTGTCACTATTACTAGGCGCTGTCGCTGAGGTGATTTATGCTGTACTATGGCTGTCACTATTACTAGGCGCTGTCGCTGAGGTGATTTATGCTGTACTATGGCTGTCACTATTACTAGACGCTGTCGCTGAGGTGATTTATGCTGTATTATGGCTGTCACTATTACTAGGCGCTGTCGCTGAGGTGATTTATGCTGTACTATGGCTGTCACTATTACTAGGCGCTGTCGCTGAGGTGATTTATGTTATACTATGGCTGTCACTATTACTAGGCGCTGTCGCTGAGGTGATTTATGCTGTACTATGGCTGTCACTATTACTAGGCGCTGTCGCTGAGGTGATTTATGCTGTACTATGGATGTCACTATTACTAGACGCTGTCGCTGAGGTGATTTATGTTGTACTATGGCTGTCACTATTACTAGGCGCTGTCGCTGAGGTGATTTATGCTGTACTATGGCTGTCACTATTACTAGACGCTGTCACTGAGGTGATTTATGCTGTATTATGGCTGTCACTATTACTAGGCGCTGTCACTGAGGTGATTTATGTTATACTATGGCTGTCACTATTACTAGGCGCTGTCACTGAGGTGATTTATGTTTGTACTATGGCTGTCACTATTACTAGGCGCTGTCACTGAGGTGATTTATGTTGTACTATGGCTGTCACTATTACTGGGCGCTGTCGCTGAGGTGATTTATGCTGTACTATGGCTGTCACTATTACTAGACGCTGTCGCTGAGGTGATTTATGTTATACTATGGCTGTCACTATTACTAGGCGCTGTCACTGAGGTGATTTATGTTGTACTATGGCTGTCACTATTACTGGGCGCTGTCGCTGAGGTGATTTATGCTGTACTATGGCTGTCACTATTACTAGACGCTGTCGCTGAGGTGATTTATGTTATACTATGGCTGTCACTATTACTAGGCGCTGTGGTGATTTATGCTGTACTATGGCTGTCACTATTACTAGACGCTGTCGCTGTGGTAATTTATGCTGTATTATGGCTGTCACTATTACTAGGCGCTGTCACTGAGGTGATTTATGTTGTACTATGGCTGTCACTATTACTGGGCGCTGTCACTGAGGTGATTTATGTTATACTATGGCTGTCACTATTACTGGGCGCTGTCGCTGAGGTGATTTATGCTGTATTATGGCTGTCACTATTACTAGACGCTGTCGCTGTGGTAATTTATGCTGTATTATGGCTGTCACTATTACTAGGCGCTGTCGCTGAGGTGATTTATGCTGTACTATGGCTGTCACTATTACTAGACGCTGTCGCTGAGGTGATTTATGTTGTACTATGGCTGTCACTATTACTAGACGCTGTCGCTGAGGTGATTTATGCTGTACTATGGCTGTCACTATTACTGGGCGCTGTCACTGAGGTGATTTATGTTATACTATGGCTGTCACTATTACTGGGCGCTGTCGCTGAGGTGATTTATGCTGTATTATGGCTGTCACTATTACTAGACGCTGTCGCTGTGGTAATTTATGCTGTATTATGGCTGTCACTATTACTAGGCGCTGTCGCTGAGGTGATTTATGCTGTACTATGGCTGTCACTATTACTAGGCGCTGTCGCTGAGGTGATTTATGCTGTACTATGGCTGTCACTATTACTAGGCGCTGTCGCTGAGGTGATTTATGCTGTACTATGGCTGTCACTATTACTAGGCGCTGTCACTGAGGTGATTTATGTTGTACTATGGCTGTCACTATTACTGGGCGCTGTCGCTGAGGTGATTTATGCTGTACTATGGCTGTCACTATTACTAGGCGCTGTCACTGAGGTGATTTATGTTGTACTATGGCTGTCACTATTACTGGGCGCTGTCACTGAGGTGATTTATGTTATACTATGGCTGTCACTATTACTAGGCGCTGTCGCTGAGGTGATTTATGTTGTACTATGGCTGTCACTATTACTGGGCGCTGTCACTGAGGTGATTTATGTTGTACTATGGCTGTCACTATTACTAGGCGCTGTCGCTGAGGTGATTTATGCTGTACTATGGCTGTCACTATTACTAGGCGCTGTCGCTGAGGTGATTTATGCGGTATTATGGCTGTCACTATTACTAGGCGCTGTCGCTGAGGTGATTTATGCTGTACTATGGCTGTCACTATTACTAGGCGCTGTCGCTGAGGTGATTTATGTTGTACTATGGCTGTCACTATTACTGGGCGCTGTCACTGAGGTGATTTATGTTATACTATGGCTGTCACTATTACTAGGCGCTGTCGCTGAGGTGATTTATGTTGTACTATGGCTGTCACTATTACTGGGCGCTGTCGCTGAGGTGATTTATGCTGTACTATGGCTGTCACTATTACTAGGCGCTGTCGCTGAGGTGATTTATGCTGTACTATGGCTGTCACTATTACTAGACGCTGTCGCTGAGGTGATTTATGCTGTACTATGGCTGTCACTATTACTAGACGCTGTCGCTGAGGTGATTTATGCTGTATTATGGCTGTCACTATTACTAGGCGCTGTCGTTGAGGTGATTTATGTTGTACTATGGCTGTCACTATTACTAGACGCTGTCGCTGAGGTGATTTATGCTGTACTATGGCTGTCACTATTACTAGGCGCTGTCACTGAGGTGATTTATGTTGTACTATGGCTGTCACTATTACTGGGCGCTGTCACTGAGGTGATTTATGTTATACTATGGCTGTCACTATTACTAGGCGCTGTCGCTGAGGTGATTTATGTTGTACTATGGCTGTCACTATTACTGGGCGCTGTCACTGAGGTGATTTATGTTATACTATGGCTGTCACTATTACTAGACGCTGTCACTGAGGTGATTTATGCTGTACTATGGCTGTCACTATTACTGGGCGCTGTCACTGAGGTGATTTATGTTGTACTATGGCTGTCACTATTACTGGGCGCTGTCACTGAGGTGATTTATGTTGTACTATGGCTGTCACTATTACTAGGCGCTGTCGCTGAGGTGATTTATGCTGTACTATGGCTGTCACTATTACTAGACGCTGTCACTGAGGTGATTTATGTTATACTATGGCTGTCACTATTACTGGGCGCTGTCGCTGAGGTGATTTATGTTGTATTATGGCTGTCACTATTACTAGGCGCTGTCGCTGAGGTGATTTATGTTGTATTATGGCTGTCACTATTACTAGGCGCTGTCGCTGAGGTGATTTATGTTGTATTATGGCTGTCACTATTACTAGGCGCTGTCGCTGAGGTGATTTATGCTGTACTATGGCTGTCACTATTACTGGGCGCTGTCACTGAGGTGATTTATGTTGTACTATGGCTGTCACTATTACTAGGCGCTGTCGCTGAGGTGATTTATGCTGTACTATGGCTGTCACTATTACTAGACGCTGTCACTGAGGTGATTTATGTTATACTATGGCTGTCACTATTACTGGGCGCTGTCGCTGAGGTGATTTATGTTGTACTATGGCTGTCACTATTACTGGGCGCTGTCACTGAGGTGATTTATGTTATACTATGGCTGTCACTATTACTAGGCGCTGTCGCTGAGGTGATTTATGCGGTATTATGGCTGCATATTTCGGCACAGTGTGAGGTGAAGGTTTCCACATATAACACATCACGGAGGAGCCTCAGGATGGAGAATATATGAGGGGCTTCTATGTAGTGTATATATAACTGATGCATGTGACGTCTATTATACACTGCACTACATCAGCTCTGCTGTGCACACACAGGATGTAGCATCGCTGACAGTTACACTGAGTCCGAGTGGTCGCCCCCCTCACATGTGCAGTGCAGCCCCTCTCCCCCTCCACCGTGCAGGTCTACGCCACACTCCACGATTAGTTCTCTTATATATTCTACTATATTTACCTCAAGACACTGAAGAACCCAACACAGCCGCCCGGAAGAGGAAATGACGTGCAGAGAAGCGCTGAAGCTTCTGACAGGGCGGGATTAATGCGGCCATCTTGGTAAAGGTATCAGTTACGCGTGACGTAAAGACTTTGAAAACTTCTATCCCCCATGTTGGTAAAGGACGTCGCACGTCGGACACGTCACGCCGGAAGTTGTCTGTGAACTTCCAGTCAGCAATAGGTGGCGGCCATGTTAGTGGTGGCAATAAAGTCAGATTTACAGGTAAACAGTGCGAGTGACGCCTAAATACTAAAATAAAGGTAAGGAATACCGCAGCGGGGGGTTCAGGCTGCACGAGCCCGACACCGCTCCACAAATGTCTGTTCTCCATACAGCCAGGTCTCGTTATGGCAGGGTCCCTTTAAGAGTGTTGTTTTTTGGGGTACAGGTTGGTAATGTGGCACTAAACAGGATTAGCCCTTTGGCGCCGCCGCCATTTTTAGTTTTTTTCTTCACCTTCCGAGCCATCATTTTTTTATTTTTCCGTCCATATTGCCGTATCGGGGCTTGTTTTTCACGCCTCCGTTTATTGTGTCCTATAATGTACTGGGAAACGGGAAAAAATTCTCTGTGGGGTTGAATAGGATAAAAACAGCGGGTTTTCTAGGTTTTGTTTTTACGGCGTTCACCGCGCAGCAAAACGGACAACTTAACGTTATTTTGCAGGTCAATGCGATTACGACGATACCAAATTTACATCAAAAGATCGCTGGTGAATCCCCCGGGAGGGGGGGGGCGGCGGGTGTAAAAAAAAACGAAAAAAGTGCAGAGTAAAAAAAATTATAAAATGGATTATATCCGTAAAAAGTGTAAAGAAAACAATCCACGTGTACGGGATCGCTGCGACCACGAAGACCCAAACACGTCTATATCAACCACGAGGTGAACGCCGGACCAAAAAAAGGTTAAAAAAACTGCGCCCCGTCCTGTAAAGAACAAACCCACACGCGGCGAAAAACATAGGAAAGTTATGAGCGCGGTGATGGAAAAACGGCTCGGTCTAAAATAGGCCCGTCACTAAGGGGTTAATGTGCCATTAAAAAAAAACCTGCCATTTTTGGCTGATCGGATCGTTTTTGCAGCCCCAAAAAATGTTCGTTAATTTCCGTAACCGTTTACATAAAGCGTGCGGTGCAGATTGTCGCGCTGTCTTGTTGATCGGCGCTCGTTTGCCAGGCAGAAAGTCCAACACGAACGGAATAATAAAAAACTCGCCGCATATTGACCCGATCCTCGGCCCGGGGAGCGCGGGAGTTCTTCCTGTTCGGGTGACTCCTCCCCCATGCGCCGCCCTCGCCCACACACACCCCACTTTTTCTGGCTCCAGATTCATCTCCGTTTTGGCGACTTTGTCTGGTCCTCCAGCTGCCCTCGTGTCCGCAGGGAAATCCTCGTGAGGCTCTGTTCACCCGCAAACTCTAAAACCTCTGAAAATAAGGAGCGCCTTTCAAGGGAAAACCGCTCTTGATTTTCAGACATTTTTTAAGCCACTCTAGCGCCCGTTTTTTTACGCGCCCATTTTTCAAGACGCCCGCGTCAAAAAACGGCCCATCGGAATAGAACGCCGTATTTCCCACTGCAATCAATGGGCCGATGTTTGTAGGCGCTCCGCTTCCGAATTTTCGGTCGTAAAACAGCCGAAAATAGGCCGTGTGAAGATCCCCTCAGAGCTGGTCTGTTGCCTATACACAATGACTTATGGCCGTCTTCTAGATTTTTCTGGGTCAATCCTGGGTGTAGATTTCTCAGGGTGTCTGTCCGTCTCTCCAACTGCCCTCCCTTGGCTGTAGTCAGTCTGCCGCACTAGGACTGGGCAGCGCACCCTTTACTGCGCTCCTTCAGAGGTAGGGACTGCCATATAGATCTGGCGGGCTCTTAATGCTGATAACCCCGCCGTCTCCACAGGCCGCTAAGTAACTTGTTCCCCGGAGGTCTGAAACCAAGTCCCTTATATTATACTCGGGTAATAGATAGTCCTTCCTTGTAACCTCTGCCTTCTCTCCTTACTACTGTCCCTCCCTGTGCCGCCGCCACCATAGAATCCCCCGCTTCATCACTGCAGCCACCATTGGCGAGCCAACCTACATACCACTATGTCTGAATAAACTCCATTTCTCGACGCGATGAACTACTTCCCCAATATTGCAGCGCTTGGGAATCTGAGGCAGGTGAACCGTTTTTGGAAGTCCATCGGACCAAATGTTTTTAACTTTTCTCATAAGGCTCTGGAGACTCGTAGATCCCTGACTAGGTGATTGTGTCCCTGTGGGTTCTTCATAGATGGTTCCAGCCACCTTAAAGCATGTTGGCGTTGCGGAGCGTCGGGCAGTCCCATGTCTCACTTTTGGTGGAGTGGCCGTTACCTGTGGGTTATTTGCCAGGTTGCTGTTGCATGACTCCCTCGTAGCGGTTCTACTTTATACGTTTTCTTTGGCCCAAATCGCCTATTAATGGTCCTTATACGGCATTTCCTTTTGGCCGCTAAAACTGTGATCCCTCGATGCTGGAAATCGACAAAGTCCCCGACTCACACACAAGAGTTTATTGGCTGGACCCCTAAGACTATCCCACACTGGACCAACACGTGGGGCTTCATTCTAATCCTCAGCGGTCCTCCGCACCCTTAGGGTATGTTCACACGGCCAAATTTCAGACGTATACGAGGCGTATTATGCCTCGTTTTACGTCTGAAAATATGGCTACAATACGTCGGCAAACATCTGCCCATTCATTTGAATGGGTTTGCCGATGTACTGTGCAGACGACCTGTTATTTACGCGTCGTCGTTTGACAGCTGTCAAACGACGACGCGTAAATTTACTGCCTCGGCAAAGAAGTGCAGGGCACTTCTTTGCCACGTAATTTGAGCCGTTCTTCATTGAAATCAATGAAGCACGGCTCAAGGTTTACGAGCGTCTCAGACGCCTCGTAAATTACGAGGAGGAGCTTTTACGTGTGAAACGAGGCAGCTGTTAACAGTCTGTCTTTTCACACGTAACTGCCTCTCAGCGTGTGAACATACCCTTAGGGCTTTCTTTTTATGTGCCCTATCTGGAGAACCCCTTTTGTCTTCTACGACTGGCCCATTACTAAATCTCAATACTCGAGCTTCACTCTGGAACCGCCACGTTTTTTCTCTTTACCGCCTTTATACACAGACTACAGGAGATGGGCCGCCAACGTTATATAATGCACTATACCTTTATTCGCATACAACCCTCATAGATATCCACCAGTGCTAAAGACAGAACATTATTATTGGTAAATATTTCCGGGGCCCCCTACGGAAATAACATTTTCGGCCGTTGGTGTATGAACGACTTTCTCGTGGATGAACAGTCTATAACAAAAATCTTTTTCGAGCAGTTCTTGGACAAATTTGGCATCGACAGAACATGTTGGAGTTGTTTTGGCCGACCTCTGTAGTATTTATGAACATTGCATAATCCTTGTGCCGAGGTTCACAATCCGAGTCTGTGAGGGTGGTGTAATGAGCAGCACATCCGCTATCAGGAAAGAAATAGTTTTATAGGCAGTCAGTCTTGTAGGTCGTCTGCCAAATGCTTACTCATCGGTTCACGCGGATGGGTGGGGCTTTGTATGGGAAGGAGCGGTTGGAGATACAATTGGATAGTCTAGGGTGATGAACATTATATTACAATGTCCATGTGACTGGCGGGGGGGGGGGGTATATGATCCTGATTTATGCTTCTACTTGCTTTATATTTTTCAGGGATGCTGCTAATCTTCGAGCTTTGGTATTTTTGAAGCATTTAACTGAAGGGAAGAGCACAACGGGATGATCGTGTGGCCTGGAAATGAATGACCCGGAGAGGGTGATGGGTTCCGGTACATGATAAGGAGAGGTTGTCCATGAATGTCGATGGAGTGACCTATAAACCACATCATGCGCCTGTCTGCCATGGTCAGAACTTCTTACTTCCATCTCTCAGCCCTCTTCATCTTTACTCTACTTCTGGCCACGTTCTTCTTCCGCGGCCTCCTGTACTCTCCGTTGTTTTCTCGCAGACTCCACCTCCAGCAATTGAGTCGGGATTTCTTAGAACAAAACTTAAAGGATGGGACTAACGCCTTACAACATTTTCTGCCACTCGTTTCCCCAGACTCTAGTAATATATCTGTCCCTTGCAACCACAGAGCCACGGAGATCTTGAAGGCATCACATTCTAGTAGTGATACTCCCCTTGTCATCACCATTATCACAACGAGACGCCGGCCCGAATATCATTACCTCCTGCAAGTTGCCCTAGGATTTCACGATCGGCTAAATGACTGTGGCACAGACTGTTCAGGTTTTAAGCTTTTAGTTTGCAATGTTGACCCTTTGCCGGATACGCACACTGATGCCTGTCTCCTCTCCCAGATCTTGCCCTCGGTGGCACGCCACGTGAGCGAGCAGGTGGTCGAAGCCCCCAACCGTTTTGAGCAGGAGAAGCAGGATTATGCCTTTTGCCTGTCTCGTTCTTTGGAGATCTTCTTTCCACAATATGTCCTGCTGGTTGAGGACGATGCTGTCCCGTTCACGGATATTTTCAGTGCCTTCTTTCATTTGGTGCAAGTGCGTTTCCCCAAGGAACCTTTAGGGGGAGGCCTATACACAAAACTATATCATCCAGAAAGATTGCAGGGTTACTTAAACCCCGAGCCTGTGCGGATTTTGGAGTGGATTGGCCTTGGAGGAATATCTGGTTTGGTTCTCACTTGGCTGTACACCATTATTTTTCACCGACCACGGTTCAGCTGGCGTGTATTTGTGGCCTTGACTATTTATGCCATGCTGTTGGCAGAGCTTGCAGGTCGGCATTATCTTTTGGAACTTCGTAGGGTGTCCCCTTCTCTTTACAACGTGGTGCCTGCTACAGAATGCTGCACCCCGGCCATGCTGTTCTCTGGAGCCTCCGGCCGGAGGACCTTGGAATATCTAAAGGAATTACAATGTGAACCAGGTTATGCCAAGGACATTGCTCTGTACAAAGAACTTGGGAAAAGGAAGGAGCGGGCATGGGCACTGGAGCCCAACATGGTGAGACATGTGGGAATGTTTTCTTCTCTGCGGGGCTGGTATGAAGGAGAGGAGCCTCTGCTGCTATGACTGCTCTTTAGTCTATGTAAGAAAGTCAATATATTTCCCCTGCAATCTCGACAGAAGATGCTCTTCAAAAAATGTCCATTTAGTGAAAGTGAGGCCCTTCTCCAACCAATGAGACATCGGAGGATCGCGGGGCAGATGTTACCAACACACGAGGTCCTATGCCCATGGGCAGTGACTATCTGGAAGGTGTTGAGTAGAGCAGCTCTTCAGAGTACATTCGAGAGGAGACCGTGACCAATGCCAAAAAGTGGCATCTACAATGATCACAAAAACCATTCTCCTAACGTCCCTTTACATTGGACAAGCCGTAGATGTGAAAGGTCCCCAAAACGGGACAAGTGATCGACCGTTTTCTCCTTATTGGAATGCTTGTTAGGATAGGGCCATGATATGTGAGATTTTTTGCACTGGTCAGTGGTGGGCAACCCACTACAATATGGCGGCCTCGGATGTTACCTTTGACACGCTTCGAGGGTTGCACATTACATCCATTCTATTTAATGCCTCAACTACATGCCATCCAAAGACGGCTCATCCCAATGCCCCCAAGAAATGGCGCAGCCCCAGACCCCCTCCCCGATGTACAGTACTCCTCACCAGCTCGTGTCTCCTGCAGAGTCTTGACGTGAGCAGAAAGTGGCTTCACTATCCAATGCTGCCTCCTGCTGTGTCTCCTCTAGAATAGACCATCTAGTTATGGAAGTGTCCTTAGTGGGGCCGGGGGCCACAGGGGCCCACCACTGACATAGCTTCTCGTTGTAATCTAAGGCTACCTGTTGAGCATTTTTTACGCAATTTTTCCAATAAATTTAGAATCATTCAAAACGTCCTTAACGTATTCCTTATCGTTAACCGTTTCCATCCGTGGTAACCTCTATGCTTCGGTCGTGGGCGCATTTTATCTCACCTTTGAGCCTTTTTTATGTATTTAATTTTTTAACGTAATGGATTCATTTTGAACAAATTTCTAGTCCTGTGGTTTACAGTAATGTGCAGTGTAGGAACAATATTGCGTGTTCCTACCTGGAAACCACCAACAGGCTGCTGTTGGTGGATCTGTTCTTGTTGTATGTCTTTATTAGGGGGGATGTAGTGTAATACATCAGAGCTTGACGAATGTGTCATAGAAGGGCGTCCACCACTGACCCGTCCATGTATTACATATGTGATAAAATATATACACAGTATATGGCCAAAAGTATGTGGACACCTAATTACCACTTTTCACTATATCTTGTTGGATGTCCCATTCTAAACCCATAGACATTAACATGGAGTTGGTGCCTCCTTTGCAGTAAAGTATCTTCCACTCTTCTGGGGGCTTTCTATAAGGCTTTTGGGTGTCTGTGGGAATTTTTGCTTATTCAGCCAAAAAGTGTTTGTGAGATCAGACACCCATGTTTGATGAGCAGGTCTGGCTCACAATTGGCGTATCGGGAAAGGTCCGGATTCGAGTTCCTTCACACCAACGCATCGTAACGTGTTTTTATGGCTCGCTGAGTTACGCTGTTTCCGTAACTCCCATAGAAGTGAATAGGATTTACGGAAACACCGTAGCACGGCGAGCTTGGCTGTTTTCAGAATCCGGCCGCCTCTCAGCTGAGTCTCTGCCTTGATACGGTGGCCAGTTGTCTCATCACCAGATGGGAACATGGGTCCCCCTTTCTCAAGATAGGTGCGGGTCCCAGAGTTTGGACCTGTATCTATCAGACATTAATGGCAAATCCTGAGAATATGGGATAATTGTCTGAGATAGGAATACCCCTAATGCACATGGCGGTGTGTGCAGCCCGAGTCCCGTCCGTGGAAAGATGGGACATGTTCCATGGTCAGACCCGATTCACCCACTAAAGTGAAAGTTTTCACAGACCCAATCGGGTGCCATGAAAAACGTTCCGAGTCATGTGCAACTGGGCTTTACGTTATCCTTCACTGGAAATAAGAACCCAAACCCCTCCGCCACCAAATGTTACAGTAGGCACTATGCATTCTGGTAGGTAGCGTTCTCCTGGCATCCGTCAAACTCCGATTCCTCCATCAGACCGCCAGTGAGACGTCATTCATCCCTCCAAAGCTTTCATGGAGTCCAGTGGTGTCGTGCTTTACACCACCCCAGCCGACACTTGGCATTGTGCATAGTGATCTCAGGTTTGTGTGCAGCGACCATGAGAGCCCCGGGGACACCGTTCTGCTGCTGATGTCACTTCCAGAGGCACGACGAGCAATGTTTATCTATGGAGATCGCATGGCTGTGTGCTTGACTTTATGCACCTGAATAATGCAAGATTTCCCCACAGCTGTTCTCCGGGGTACAGGGGGCTGATCATCGTGACGGCTCCAACCTTAAAGTGGTGGTCTTTGAGACAAATTGACTTTAGTGGGATTTGTGCCTCTCATACAGTCACATATACATATTAACCCTTTCATGTCCATTTTGTGAGAATGTCCTCTGGGCCTTTGTGAAGAGACACCAACAGGCCATGAACTAAAGTTGTCACTTTGTATTTTTGGACGATCTTTGTACGGTGCTCGCTGACTATTGACCTATTAATGTATGACACCAGGTGCCTTCTTCTTCACATTACCGGGGTGATTTCCACTAAAATGTTTTGTTGCCCCATGTCTTAGTGGAAACCATCAGCATGAAGTATAAATGTCCTCCCTCAGCTTGCTTGGCTTTCCTGTGGGTTCTTCTCACAGTAAAAAAGAAAGAAAAAAAATAAAGTGGCCAATTGTGCTTGTTTCTAAGATATAGACATTGAGATTAGGAGGGCTCAATGGGGAGAAGAACCATCACCCTGTTGTCCTACACCGTGTGCAATTAGTTGTCATTCTGGAAAGACGATGGTAGAGTCTTAGGAAGACTTATGTATAAGTTAAAGGAAAATTGTTGAGCTATATTATTTTTAATTATTATTTTTTTCCCAAAAACCTCCTGAAATCTTGCAGTTTTCACACTGGCCACTGAGCCACTCAGTAGACTGATCCTTCCTGTTCCGTTGAGATCACTTCTCAGCAGTCATCTCATCATCACAGGCAGGATTATTTTGAAAGTTAACACCATTATTATAAAGCTAAATGTTAGGGATCTGCCAGGTACTACGTCTAGGTATACTCCTGGGATTAATCAATCCACACCTGAGGCCAGACCTGTTCGACTGACACCATCTCCCACCAACCAGGGTGGCAGGCTCAGGAGTGGGAGAGCCTATCGCGGCCTGGTCAGTCGGAGTTAGCTCCGCCCCCTGTCCTTTATTACCTGCCCTGTTCTCTCCCTCAGTGCTTGTAATTCTTCTGGATTCCTGGCCTCACTGCTGCTTGCTCCAGCCTGCTTCTGCCGTGCTTCTGCCTTGCTGCTGTTCTGCTTAACCTGCTTTGCTTTGCCTCCGGCTTGCTTCCTCCTCCGTGCTCACTTGGGTATACTCCACCTTATCCTGGTCCTGACTACTCATTCCGCTCCGTTTCCTCGCGGCGTTCCGTGGGCTACTGCCCCTTCCCTTGCGTGTTCCCGGTTTGTTCTCCCGTGCACTTAGACAGCGTAGGGACCGCCGCCCAGTTGTACCCCGTCGCCTAGGGCGGGTCGTTGCAAGTAGGCAGGGACAGGGCGGTGGGTAGATTAGGGCTCACTTTCCCTTCACCTCCTTCCTGCCATTACACTAAAGGTGGATAACGCAGAATCCACCGTAGATGGAGACTGCTGAGCTCCTCCTCCTACTGGACATGTCACAGAGCATGCCCACAACGCTTGCCCATAAGAGACAGTGGGGGAAATTTATGAAGATTGATGACTCATATGCTAGTCTTTAAAGGGGTTTTCCCACAGGATAGGCGATTAAATATCTGATCGGTAGGTGTCCAACCGCTGGGACCCCCACTGATCCCGAGGACATGCTTACATGGCTGTCCCTGTGCGTCCCATATGAATGGAGCGGTACTGTCCATTGTCAGCCCCCGCTCCTTTCACTGTCTATGGAGTTGCCGGAAATAGCGCTCACCATTCCGGCAGCCCCTTAGATAATGAACGGAGCGGTGGCCGAGCATGCGCAGTAGCGCTTCATTCATATGGGTCGCACAGGGACAGCCAGGTAAGCGTCTTCTTGGGATCAGTAAGGGTCTTAAATATATGATCGGTGGGGGTCCGACTGCTATCACCTATTTAAGGCTAGCATATGAATCACCAGGCTTAAGTTCCCCCGTTTGTCTCCTGTGGTAAGTGTTGTGGGCATGCTCTGTGATATGTCCAGTAGGAGTGATAAATATCGATTATGAGAAAACCCCTTTAATATAAATTGCGCCTAGTTTATTATGAGACCCTCACCTCTTGATAAATTAGGCGCATCTCTGGCGGTCCATGTGCCAGAAAGGGAAATCTACGCCAGGCATAAATGATAGAGAATTTGACCATCTGGGTGTCGCCGTGCCCCATCTATAAGTCCCGCCTACTTTTTTAACGTTGTGGCGTAAAAAATGCAAAAGTTGAGGGGAAAAACTTGATTGCAAAGCTTTTTTTGTGCAAATTGCAACTTTTCTACGCTAGAAAACTGCAGCGCACAATCACTTCCCCCAATATGTTCTCGGTATTTTAAAGAAGCGCCGGCTTGTTGCTACGTATCTGCTCTTATGTGGGGTTGTCAGGCAGCACATCCCTAGCAACCAGTCAGTCTCACCGCAACTATTCAACTGTAGGCCAAACGGGCATGAAACGGAGGGCGTGGAAGGGGCAAGGAGACCCAAGGTGCCCGCTGTTCTCCATCGTTTCTTGCCGTATTCACATGTCATCTGGTGATGTGTTTCGTATCTTTGGTCAGATCGCGCTGGAAATTGTTCTGGTGATGTCTGATGGAAAATATTCTGCACATGTCAATTTATAATGGAATCAAAATCTATATTAGTATTTTTGACAGCCAGTGTGTGATGGATTATTATTTTTTTCCCTTTTATATAAGGGCCTGTTCACATCAGCGTTGGCTTTCCGCAGTCAACTCCGCTATTGATTTCGTTCGAAAAATGGAAACCTGCCGGAATGGTGAGGAACGGAAACCGTTAGCAATGTTTCCATCATCATTGATATCAATGGTGACGGAAGCTGTGGTTTCAGTTTGACTTTCCGTTGTGGGGTTCATCCGGCGGAAACCTCCCACGGTACCCCGGAACGGAAAGCCAACGCTGATGTGAACAGGCCCTCAGGCCACATGCACACCTCCATTGGCCGTCGTACGGTTGTTAATGACGGGCTGCACGCGGATGGCTTCTGTGTGCAGTCCGTTGTTTCACGGACCAAATCAATGAAAAGGCCCGAGACTGTTATGCTAAAAACAGACCGGAGTAGGACCTGTCCAATTATTGACGGAACGGACACAGAATTCCGTTAAAACAACAAACCACAGAAGTACGCATGGCCCCATAGAAACGAACGTGTTAGGGTGCTACCAGTTAAATAAAATGGAGCGCACCCTGACGAATAAAACTGAAGTGGGCATGCGGCCTACAGCCTTAACCTTACGCGGTCCAGAATCCCTGGCTGGTAGAGAAAGCCCCCCCCATCATCATCAACCAAGCTTCCTAGTCGCATAGTCCGGTCCAAAAGAATCGGCATGGGAAATGTAGTCTTATAAGGCGGCCATTCAGATGATCCATGGACGGCTCGAGTCTGCTGTAACTCAGTGGCTATCTTTTCTGCCTCCTAGATGGGGGTCCCATGCAGGGATCCCCCCTCCATGATGTCCATAAGGCTCGTAGGGCATATGGACATTGGTTGTTTTCATGAGAACACATTGTATACTTCAACACAACCGCTAGGTGATGATTGGTTGTCCTGGCACCCGGGGGCCTAAATAGCGCCCCCCCAGGTCTGCCCTCTGTGTATGCCCTTTTAGGCTCTGAGAGAGGCGGTGCCTTTTAGGATGCCTGTCAGTTTTACACTGACAGGCATAACAACCTGCAACACAGAATTATCGCAGTGTAATATTGAAGCCATTAATTGGAAAAAAAAATAGGTGCTCAAAAATATAAAAGAAACAAAGATCAAATATGCCCCAAAATGCTTTCATACATATTATATATACTACACCTTGTTATCACGCAACCGTAAACCACTCGCACTATAAAACTATTGCGTTATTTATCCTGCACGGTGAATGCCGTTAAAAGAAAAAAAGATGGAAAAGCAGAATTGTTTAATCAGAAAAAGGAACAAGAGTTTGTAAGGCTTCGTTCACTTCTGCGTCAGGGTCCCGTTCCGGCGTTCCATGGAGCTTCCCGTCTTAACGGAGCCCTGACTGACACAATCGGAAAGCATAGGTTTCTGTTTGAATCATCGTTGATTTCAATGGTGACGGATCCGGTGCCAATGGTTTCCGTTTCTCAGTTGTGTACGTGTTTCATAGTTTTGACTAAATCAATACAGTCGACCGCGCTATTCATTCCGTCAAAACGATGGAAACCATTGGCACCGGATCCGTCACCATTGAAATCAATGATGCATACAGAAACCTATGCTTTCCATTTGTGTCAGTCAGGGCACCGTTTTGGCGGAAAGCTGCGCGGAACGGAGTCTTAAGTCCTGTGTACCCTAAAATGGTGCCATGTAAAACTCCAGTTCAGAACTTACATGTGATCGATAACCTGTAGATCCTGCGTGTCAGAGACTTTCCGGACCCGCCGAACCCGAAGCAGCTGTATCTCAAAAAGTAAACTTTTTTTTTTTTCATAAAAAGTAATTAGAAAGTTGCACCAAACACTGATTAGACATTTTTATATAAAAACATTTACATAGCCTCAACTTTCCCCAAGCTGAATGATAATAGCCACCGGCAGTGATTCATCTGCTATGCTAACAAGTCGTCCGCTTCTAGTGTCACTCTGCCCTCCACCGTACCACAAGCCTTCAACCTGGGGGTGACCCCTTAATATACATGATGGCGGCTACATCCCAGTTCCAATAGCAGGGCCAAAAGGCAACCCTGCCGCGACGAAAGAAGGCAACCCTGCCGCGACGAAAGAAGGCAACCCTGCCGCGACGAAAGAAGGCAACCCTGCCGCGACGAAAGAAGGCAACCCTGCCGCGACGAAAGAAGGCAACCCTGCCGCGACGAAAGAAGGCAACCCTGCCGCGGCCAAGGAAGGCAACCCTGCCGCGACGAAAGAAGGCAACCCTGCCGCGGCCAAAGAAGGCAACCCTGCCGCGGCCAAGGAATGCAACCCTGCCGCGGCCAAGGAATGCAACCCTGCCGCGGCCAAGGAAGGCAACCCTGCCGCGGCCAAGGAAGGCAACCCTGCCGCGACGAAAGAAGGCAACCCTGCCGCATTGACCATATGCCAAGAATATTCCTCCGACGATGCCCCATAAGCCTTAGTGTGTATTCAGAGCTTGGTAGAGCAATTTAACCCACCTGATGCAATTCGGGCCGCAGCCGATCTTTTCTAGAACAGCCCACAGATCTGCCCATTCAACACTTTCAGACGCCTTCACAGCATCCAGGGATATGACCGCTCTAGTATTGGGACCGCCGGGATATTGAGAAGTAGTCTACGATGGCATGGATCTATCCATCTGGTAGCTCAAACTTTTGCCAGACTCTTTCTATCACATGTTAATATGGACCCCTCCACGTTCCTGGCATGTGCCGGGATGTAGCGTGTCCTCTGGGGATGTGTGTAGCAGAAGCTCCAGCGCTCGCGCCCGCTCACATCCATAACGAGATCGTGACACAATCTTTGTCAATTTGTGGCGGTGCAGTATCAGTGCCCGCGTGGTCTGGAGTGTGACAATGGCTGTATTATGCAGCTGCCCTCCCGCTCCAGAAAACCCTTCATTTCTGGCATTTTAACCCCTTGTAGAATGACGTCCATACTGCATATGGGCAGATGACCCAGTAATATAATTTTTATTGTAGCCTCAATCCAGAGTTCCACTTTAAAGGGTTGTATGAATTCATCTCATTGGGGCTAATCTGCAATACCGGACACAGACCATGGGCAGGAGTGGCGCTGTTTCCTGAACGAATCAGCTATGTTTTAGTCTCACACAGCCGGCTCAGATCAAGGTGGTGGATCCATAGGCAATGATTTTGGGACCTCCGCCTCTGTGCTGTTACCTTTGTCTCCGCCGCTGCAGCAGGTGTTTAGTGTGTGATGGGACATTGCCGGCTTGAAGTCATTAAAGTACTTTACAGCCCTGGCAGGATCACATTATGTCAGCCTGTAAAACGCTGACATGGCAGATTAAAGGCCATTTACCTGGGGCGATTATCGGGCAGACAAGCGTTCATATAATTACCCTGAGTAAACCGCGCAGCGATCAGCAGATAACGAGCAAAAGCTGGATCAGCTGCCGGTCGTATCGATTTAAAAAACGAATCTGGTTCTTGTCAGCGGCACATCTTGTGTGTAAACCGGGAGACGCGCTGCCGACATGATGATAATTTATGGGGACAAGCGATCGGAGTAACGAGCTCTAGTCCCCATATATAGCTCCATGTGACCGGAGCAAACGAGCGCCGATCAATGAGCTGTCCTTGCATCGGCCAAAATTGTCTGGTGTAATAGGGGCTTTACTTCCACACATGGCAGAAGTACTTGATAAAAGAACCAATTGTCATAAAGACCCCCCCCCCAGACGCATGGCATGTCCAGTGTTCGGGTAGGAACACACAGGCATATAAACTGCGGATTTTCTGCATCCGATTCTATTGCGGCAAATCCGCAGCGTAATACGGTAGCAGCAGAGTGTTTTTACCCTTAAAGTGTGACAACTTTTGGTACATCAGAAGTTTGATCGGTGGGGCTCTAAGTACTGAGACCCCACCGATCGCTAAGACGAAGCGGCAGAAGAGCTCGGGTGTCGCTGTAGCACTTAGTTTCTGATCGACTTTCCTCGGAAAGCCGAACTGTTGGTGTACGGGCTCATAGACTGGATCCGAAGCGGCACTGCGCTCACCCGGGCACTTTTTGCAGCTTCGTTCTAGTGATCGGTGGGGTTATCGGGCCATCTGAAGGGACCTAAACCTAACTCAAGTTCTCCCTACTTAAACACATTACATTAAAAGACAGCCAAGTCTATGATCATACACTGCGCTGCCTAATAAAAGCACGTGTGGCATGTGCCCCCAGATACCACAGATTGAGAACCCAGGCTCCTGGAGATGGTGTCTTGGGCTCTTCTGGTGCCGGTATTGAATCAGTTGATGACTATCCCTGACCATCTGCGGCCACTCGATGTGTTTGGCTCGCTGATAACCAACCATTGAGATGGAGCAGCTGCGCACAGATAAGCTGGTCGAGATCTATTGTCCTTTGCGTACACGTCTGATCCCCTGGCACCTATAACTATTGTGTACGAGTCCACGAGCGGCACTTTCTATATACACACAAGTCTCCCAGCTCCATACAAAGGGCAGCTGATAAGGAGGGGATCAGACTTTGACTGCTGGGATGGTGATGATGCAGCCGTGAGACTTACAGACGTAGACATGGCCGAGCTGCTGTTCCGCTCACTCCACATGATAATTTGGGTACAATTTTTTTCTACTGAACCGTCCGACATCTCCTCATATGAACCACTGTCCATATAATTTCCTAAAAGTCTCCACTATAATGGCGTCTTCTTACCATGTACACAACACCACGACAGAACTCATGGTGCACTATTTATGAATGATGTCCCACCATGACCAGACCTCCGTGCCACTGGTCCTAGTGCTGCTTACTAATGCCTGCCTTGGTCACTTCCACGTGTTTTCTCCTGAAGATTAAAGTAAGAAGCTGCTCATCGGTATTCAGGGCTTATAAAGGTCTAGAAGTCCAGAGCCATAAGCCAGGACTGGAGGAGACATTCCCAAGTTATCCCGCAGTAATAGATCCTCTTCAGAGAGGTCCGACAGTTTCCATCATGGGAAAAATTGATGAATCTGCTCATTCAAAAATAGCGGTATGTAACCACACAGGACAGGCCGCTTTATACTCTATACGTGGTGGCAAAACCGTGGCACATCTGCTGGAAGTGGCACATAATGTATTGTAGGGATGTGTTATGACCAGCAGGTTGTGGACCCACTGGGCTACTCCACCGATTTGGCTTGGGGCCACCACTAAGGTCGCTACCTCTTGAGGTATAGTGGAATAGCTGCTGGCCCAGTAGAACAGGAACCGGTAGATGGTTCCTTGATTGATGGAAGCTTCAGGCTTGTCAACGACCGTAGGAGGTAAACTGAACTGAACTCGGGCAGCTGGGTGGAAGCTGATAATTGATCGCTGGACACAGGCAGGTAGTGGGTAGCTGAGCATAGGCAGATAGCGGGTAGCAGGGCGCTGACTGATGACGGCTGGACAAGACAGACAGCGGATATCTGAATACAGGCTGACAACAGATAGCAATAGCCGGCTGGATACAGGTTGACAACAGATAGCAATAGCGGACTGGAATCAGATGCACACAGCAACCTTTGCAGGATACAGCTAAGTTGTTCCAGTGTTGCTCAGGTACCAGGTGGATAGTGGAGATGCCTTTAATAGTCCTGGGGGCAACGGGGATTGGATAAGGGAATTTATTGCGTGCTAGCCCTTTAAGAGGCAGCCGCGGGAAACAGATGCCGGCGGCCTGGGAGAGAGGCAGTACCAGGCCGAAGTAGGTACGAGACCCGGCGATGGGGAGTTCCGGCAGGAGCGGCACCCGTCACCGGCGTTACAAGGAGGGTGGTGAGGAGGTTGTACTGGAACATGACCTCTAGAGCGACCCTGCCACCCTCCCGCAGACCCTAATCACACAGGTCACATTCCTCCACCCATGAAGGATTTTGGTTTCTATTGTCATGAGGTTTCTGCGGCTGACACGGTATTTGAGGGCTTATCTCGTGGTCACTGTTATGGGGATCCTGTGGCAGACCCTGCATTAGGGGGTACTCTTATTGTCTCGTTTATGGTGGTCCTGTGGCTGGGACTGTATCTGAGGCGTTCTCTTGGTTTCACTGTTATGGGAACCTTGTACAAGCTCTGTCATTTGGATTCCCTTGCTGTCACTGTTACGGGGTCATATGGCCATGAGGCGACCTTCTAGTGCTGGGGTCCTAGGTTCAAATCCGACCAAGCGCAACATCTGCATGGAGTATGTAAGTTCTCCCCGGGGCACTCCGTCTACTCCTACAATCCAAAAACGGAATAAGTGGGAATATAATGCCATGATATGTGACGCCGGCTGCGTTCTCGTGGTGCACAATAACATGTTTACCCTCCGGCCAGGCTCCTTTTTATTTGCACTTTAACCTTTCACTGAATTGTATAGAGTCTCGAAAGCCTGAAAAACCAGTTAGACACCGCACACAAGCCGCCGCTCATCACGGTGCAGGTCCACATTGTAACTTTTCACCTTCAGGGTGACATCAATAATGTGGGGATAATGTCGGTGGAGATGACCTGTGGTCAAACAAAGTCCTAAAGGGTCAAGCTAAAAAAATTCCTCCGTAGTCTATAAGTCATACATGAGTATATTACAACTCCATAATATTGTACCCATAGACCTCTGTGCGCCTCCGACTTCATACGATAAAATAATGGTGCCATGTCCCATCAGACACTGTAGTCGGGGGTATTGGCCCCTAGATGAGGCCGCTGCAGGGAAAATGTAGTATTACATGGCAGCAATTCAGATGACTAGCAGGCCGTGTAATGCATGGATGGGTCATGTCCCCCGGGTAGGAGACTCCCTTACATAGTGGTCTCGATACCCCCCCCCCCCCCATTTGATGTTCATATGCCCTAATAAGACATGGAGACTGGTTGACATGAGACTGCCCCTTTTAATATTAAAGGGGTATTTTCCATTCAAAAAATGAATTGAGAGGTGGCCACGCAGGCCTATGGGTATTGGGCACTATGTCTGGATACCGTCTGCTGATGTAAGGTGCAAACATGGTGTGAACGCAGCCATAAATGACCTCCAGGGTGCGGCGCCTGCTTCTCTGAGCCCTCAATCACTGTGGGTTATATGGGTACGGTCCTATAAATCAGTACGGTTTGTAGGAAATGGTAACAAGCACGACTGATATATCTTTGAGAAGGATTCACATCGGTGGTTTTCTCTTTCCTTCTGTCAGGCTCGTTGGTCTGTGAACGGCCAGGGCTTATTTTTCCTCCTCACTTTCTCGCTCCCCCCCCCCCCCCCCCTCCGCCCCGGGACTGTGTCACAATATTTGTGGACTTTGCTCCTCTCTGATAAACACGTCCTGACACATTAACCAATCCACTCCGCTCTCCCGAGTCTATGATATTGTGGAGCGCTAGTAACGGGAAAGTGGTCAGACCAATTTATAACGCAGTGGGTGCGTTTACACCAATTAAGTGCCCCGCTGACTTTTCGAGTCGGGGTCGGAAATAAGGTGCTCACTATGTGCAAAACAACGTCTCTTACTTTTCATTGGGCGTGGAAACGAGTAGGTAAATGCTGACACTAAAGCCTTCCCCGGGCAACGCTGGTGCATCCTTGGTATATAGAAGGGGTCCCATTTTGCCCCCCCCCCCCCCTTGGGTGGCTGTCTTCTCTATCTGTATTAACATGACTTATAATTTACTGTATTGTGTAATATCCCTGCCCTGGTGTCTTCTTTGAAACAAAGGGCAAATTGGAAAGGGGTTCTCCGCTTTGGACCGTTCATACTTGTTAGATGGGTCCCTTGACAATAAGATGATCACAAAGTGCCCTCTGCTAGGACCCCCAGCGGTCAGCTGAAATCTGTGGGGAAACCTGGCAGTACAGCTGGCCATACACGTAAGATGTTTGGCCGTCAACTCTTCCTCCTGACTCCCCTGGCAGCGGCTTATAAAAGTATCGGGCATGTTGAAATTCAATATACCCGACCGTTTGTCCCTCAACATCTGCCGTTTGGGGAGAGTCGGGATGTTGCTATGTACATTAAAAGGCAAATTGGTGGATTTGGCCGCCATACATCTACATCTATGGCCCCAGCGATCCGTGTGGGGAAACCTGGCAGTAAGTGTTCAGTTTCCCTGCAGCGCCACCACAGGAGAAATGAAGTATTACACAGTGCCCATTCATCAGTGTGTTGTCTGTGTAATACAGGACCGGTCCTCCGGAGAGACGCTCTGTAACCGCTCTCCACTGTGACCAAGATATGAGCGTCCTGAATAGTGACTCGCAGATCAGGCGAGATCACACCATGTCTGATTCGGGAGAACGTATGCCCCGTAGTGTGCAAATACAGCTCCATACATCTGCTATTGAATATATATATATATGGATATCGTTTCATATACATGTTTTTTTTTTGCTTATAATTGTATTAGATCGAGTATTCGAATGCGGTTGAGACGAAGTATATTGACATACATACCAAATGGACACTCGTTTCTCCTACTCTTGGCTAATGAAAGTCCTATGGGCAAACCTGGAGAAATTCTCCGCATCTACACCAAACGCTGTCCCCAATCGCGGTGTGAACCTGGCCGATTTTAATATGATTGAAGACTCTTGGGCCTAAGGCTTCGTTCACACCTGCGTCGGTGTGTTCCGTTATTTGGCTCCGTCAGAGGAGCAGAACAAGGGAATAACAGAAGAAACGGTTCCGGTGCACAACTGACAACACCGGCCCATTGACTTGAATAGGTTCCGCCGGCTTTCGGGCGGTGTGGCCGTGATTTTACCAGAGACAGTAGAGTAGCATACTGCGCTATTGTCTCGAATAATTTCGGCCGGATCTCCAACGGTGGCCCCTAATGGTGCCTTCAGCGCAGATGTGAACGAGGCCTTATACAGACGCACGTATTTTACTTTCGTGTGCTGTCTGTTGAAATAACGGAAATCAATGGGGCTGTTCACACATGCAGCATATTTCATGCAGCGTACGTCCTTGCGTGAAACTCACTGCGTGTCCTGAAAAAGACGGACAGCACACGGACGACAAACAGGCATTTCAGGAACACTGGCATGAAGAACTGATGCCACACTCAACTGAAATGCGCTCCATTTTTTTGTCGACATAAAACGGACACGCCCGTCTGAATAAGGCCTTATAGACCGGACTCTCCCCTACGTGTTTTGTTTAGACTGAGTTCTGTTGGTCGTCCTTATCGGAGGAGAACAAACAGGCTACCGTCTGACGAGCGCGGGAAACCTCGGGCGTGGAAAGCTGCAGTCGCATTATCGCTGATCCTCCATAGACCGGAGTCTCGAAGGATGGGTGACACGCAGGTAAGTAGGACCTGGTCTGATTCTTCACGGACCCTCCGCACGCTCAGTTGCAGCAACGTCAGTGTGAACGGCCCCATTGAAGTACATGTGTCAGTGTGACGGCCGCTGTTTTAACATCCATCACACGCACGGCTTATACTCTCGTCTGAACGAGCCCTTCGTTTTCTTCCTAAATTCTTCCAGTTAATTGCTAGCTCTTGTGCCTGGTCCCTGTGTCCTGTCTTTACGTGTGGGGGATGGTCCCGGCATCTGTGAGGCAGAAACTGACACTGAAAAGAAACTGCAGAAACAGTCGAAGGGCGCTCGTATACGTTACAGGACAGTCAGCCGAACCCGCCGATATCAGAGGGACCGGCAAACCTATATAATGTGTCCGGGGGTGTACCGACTATATAATGTGTACGGGGGTGTACCTACTGTATAATGTGTACGGGAGGTGTACCGGCTATATAATGTGTACGGGGGTGTACCGGCTATATAATGTGGACGGGGGTGTACCGACTATATAATGTGTACGGGGGTGTACCGGCTATATAATGTGTACGGGGGTGTACCGGCTATATAATGTGTACGGGGGTGTACCGGCTATATAATGTGGACGGGGGTGTACCGACTATATAATGTGGACGGGGGTGTACCCGCTATATAATGTGGACGGGGGTGTACCCGCTATATAATGTGGACGGGGGTGTACGGCTATATAATGTGGACGGGGGTGTACCGGCTGTATAATGTGTACGGGGGTGTATCGGTTATATAATGTGTACGGGGGTGTACCGGCTATATAATGTGTACCGGCTATATAATGTGTACGGGGGTGTACCGGCTATATAATGTGTACCGGCTATATAATGTGTACGGGGGTGTACCGGCTATATAATGTGTACGGGGGTGTACCGGCTATATAATGTGGACGGGGGTGTACCGGCTATATAATGTGTACCGGCTATATAATGTGGACGGGGGTGTACCGGCTATATAATGTGTACCGGCTATATAATGTGGACGGGGGTGTACCGGCTATATAATGTGTACGGGGGTGTATCGGCTATATAATGTGTACGGGGGTGTACCGGCTGTATAATGTGTACGGGGGTGTACCGGCTATATAATGTGTACGGGGGTGTACCGGCTATATAATGTGAACGGGGGTGTACCGGCTATATAATGTGTACGGGGGTGTACCGACTGTATAATGTGAACGGGGGTGTACCGGCTATATAATGTGAACGGGGGTGTACCGGCTATATAATGTGAACGGGGGTGTACCGGCTATATAATGTGAACGGGGGTGTACCGGCTATATAATGTGTACGGGGGTGTACCGACTATATAATGTGTACGGGGGTGTACCGGCTATATAATGTGTACGGGGGTGTACCGACTGTATAATGTGTACGGGGGTGTACTGGCTATATAATGTGGACGGGGGTGTACCGGCTATATAATGTGTACCGGCTATATAATGTGGACGGGGGTGTACCGGCTATATAATGTGTACCGGCTATATAATGTGGACGGGGGTGTACCGGCTATATAATGTGGACGGGGGTGTACCCGCTATATAATGTGGACGGGGGTGTACCCGCTATATAATGTGGACGGGGGTGTACGGCTATATAATGTGGACGGGGGTGTACCGGCTGTATAATGTGTACGGGGGTGTATCGGTTATATAATGTGTACGGGGGTGTACCGGCTATATAATGTGTACCGGCTATATAATGTGTACGGGGGTGTACCGGCTATATAATGTGTACCGGCTATATAATGTGTACGGGGGTGTACCGGCTATATAATGTGTACGGGGGTGTACCGGCTATATAATGTGGACGGGGGTGTACCGGCTATATAATGTGTACCGGCTATATAATGTGGACGGGGGTGTACCGGCTATATAATGTGTACCGGCTATATAATGTGGACGGGGGTGTACCGGCTATATAATGTGTACGGGGGTGTATCGGCTATATAATGTGTACGGGGGTGTACCGGCTGTATAATGTGTACGGGGGTGTACCGGCTATATAATGTGTACGGGGGTGTACCGGCTATATAATGTGAACGGGGGTGTACCGGCTATATAATGTGAACGGGGGTGTACCGGCTGTATAATGTGAACGGGGGTGTACCGGCTATATAATGTGAACGGGGGTGTACCGGCTATATAATGTGAACGGGGGTGTACCGGCTATATAATGTGAACGGGGGTGTACCGGCTATATAATGTGTACGGGGGTGTACCGACTATATAATGTGTACGGGGGTGTACCGGCTATATAATGTGTACGGGGGTGTACCGACTGTATAATGTGTACGGGGGTGTACTGGCTATATAATGTGGACGGGGGTGTACCGGCTATATAATGTGTACCGGCTATATAATGTGGACGGGGGTGTACCGGCTATATAATGTGTACCGGCTATATAATGTGGACGGGGGTGTACCGGCTATATAATGTGTACGGGGGTGTATCGGCTATATAATGTGGACGGGGGTGTACCGGCTGTATAATGTGTACGGGGGTGTACCGGCTATATAATGTGTACGGGGGTGTACCGGCTATATAATGTGTCCAGGGGTGTACCGGCTATATAATGTGTACGGGGGTGTACCGGCTATATAATGTGGACGGGGGTGTACCGGCTATATAATGTGGACGGGGGTGTACCGGCTATATAATGTGAACGGGGGTGTACCGGCTATATAATGTGGACGGGGGTGTACCGGCTATATAATGTGGACGGGGGTGTACCGGCTATATAATGTGTACCGGCTATATAATGTGTACGGGGGTGTACCGGCTATATAATGTGTACGGCGGTGTACCGACTATATAATGTGTACGGGGGTGTACCGGCTATATAATGTGTACGGGGGTGTACCGACAGTATAATGTGTACGGGGGTGTACCGACAGTATAATGTGTACGGAGGTGTACCGGCTATATAATGTGTACGGGGGTGTACCGGCTGTATAATGTGTACGGGGGTGTACCGGCTGTATAATGTGTACGGGGGTGTACCGGCTGTATAATGTGTACGGGGGTGTACCGGCTATATAATGTGTACGGGGGTGTACCGGCTATATAATGTGTACGGGGGTGTACCCGCTATATAATGTGTACGGGGGTGTACCGGCTATATAATGTGTACGGGGGTGTACCGACTGTATAATGTGTACGGGGGTGTACCGACTGTATAATGTGTACGGGGGTGTACCGGCTATATAATGTGTACCGGCTATATAATGTGTACGGGGGTGTACCGGCTATATAATGTGTACGGGGGTGTACCGGCTATATAATGTGGACGGGGGTGTACCGGCTATATAATGTGTACCGGCTATATAATGTGGACGGGGGTGTACCGGCTATATAATGTGTACCGGCTATATAATGTGGACGGGGGTGTACCGGCTATATAATGTGTACGGGGGTGTATCGGCTATATAATGTGTACGGGGGTGTACCGGCTGTATAATGTGTACGGGGGTGTACCGGCTATATAATGTGTACGGGGGTGTACCGGCTATATAATGTGTACGGGGGTGTACCGGCTATATAATGTGAACGGGGGTGTACCGGCTGTATAATGTGTACGGGGGTGTACCGACTGTATAATGTGAACGGGGGTGTACCGGCTATATAATGTGAACGGGGGTGTACCGGCTATATAATGTGAACGGGGGTGTACCGGCTATATAATGTGTACGGGGGTGTACCGACTATATAATGTGTACGGGGGTGTACCGGCTATATAATGTGTACGGGGGTGTACCGACTGTATAATGTGTACGGGGGTGTACTGGCTATATAATGTGGACGGGGGTGTACCGGCTATATAATGTGTACCGGCTATATAATGTGGACGGGGGTGTACCGGCTATATAATGTGTACCGGCTATATAATGTGGACGGGGGTGTACCGGCTATATAATGTGTACGGGGGTGTATCGGCTATATAATGTGGACGGGGGTGTACCGGCTGTATAATGTGTACGGGGGTGTACCGGCTATATAATGTGTACGGGGGTGTACCGGCTATATAATGTGAACGGGGGTGTACCGGCTATATAATGTGTACGGGGGTGTACCGACTGTATAATGTGGACGGGGGTGTACCGGCTATATAATGTGTACCGGCTATATAATGTGGACGGGGGTGTACCGGCTATATAATGTGTACCGGCTATATAATGTGGACGGGGGTGTACCGGCTATATAATGTGTACGGGGGTGTATCGGCTATATAATGTGGACGGGGGTGTACCGGCTGTATAATGTGTACGGGGGTGTACCGGCTATATAATGTGTACGGGGGTGTACCGGCTATATAATGTGAACGGGGGTGTACCGGCTATATAATGTGTACGGGGGTGTACCGACTGTATAATGTGAACGGGGGTGTACCGGCTATATAATGTGAACGGGGGTGTACCGGCTATATAATGTGTACGGGGGTGTACCGACTATATAATGTGTACGGGGGTGTACCGGCTATATAATGTGTACGGGGGTGTACCGGCTGTATAATGTGTACGGGGGTGTACCGGCTGTATAATGTTTACGGGGGTGTACCGACTATATAATGTGTCCGGGGGTGTACCGGCTATATAATGTGTCCAGGGGTGTACCGGCTATATAATGTGTACGGGGGTGTACCGGCTATATAATGTGGACGGGGGTGTACCGGCTATATAATGTGGACGGGGGTGTACCGGCTATATAATGTGAACGGGGGTGTACCGGCTATATAATGTGGACGGGGGTGTACCGGCTATATAATGTGGACGGGGGTGTACCGGCTATATAATGTGTACCGGCTATATAATGTGTACGGGGGTGTACCGGCTATATAATGTGTACGGCGGTGTACCGACTATATAATGTGTACGGGGGTGTACCGGCTATATAATGTGTACGGGGGTGTACCGACAGTATAATGTGTACGGGGGTGTACCGACAGTATAATGTGTACGGAGGTGTACCGGCTATATAATGTGTACGGGGGTGTACCGGCTATATAATGTGTCCGGGGGTGTACCGACAATATGTGTACGGGGGTGTACCGGCTGTATAATGTGTACGGGGGTGTACCGGCTGTATAATGTGTACGGGGGTGTACCGGCTGTATAATGTGTACGGGGGTGTACCGGCTATATAATGTGTACGGGGGTGTACCGGCTATATAATGTGTACGGGGGTGTACCCGCTATATAATGTGTACGGGGGTGTACCGGCTATATAATGTGTACGGGGGTGTACCGACTGTATAATGTGTACGGGGGTGTACCGACTGTATAATGTGTACGGGGGTGTACCGACAATATGTGTACGGGGGTGTACCGACAGTATAATGTGTACGGGGGTGTACCGACTGTATAATGTGTACGGGGGTGTACCGACTATATAATGTGTACGGGGGTGTACCGACTATATAATGTGTACGGGGGTGTACCGACTGTATAATGTGTACGGGGGTGTACCGACTGTATAATGTGTCCGGGGGTGTACCGGCTATATAATGTGTCCGGGGGTGTACCGACTGTATAATGTGTACGGGGGTGTACCGGCTATATAATGTGTCCGGGGGTGTACCGACTGTATAATGTGTCCGGGGGTGTACCGACTATATAATGTGTCCGGGGGTGTACCGACAATATGTGTACGGGGGTGTACCGACAGTATAATGTGTACGGGGGTGTACCGACTGTATAATGTGTACGGGGGTGTACCGACAATATGTGTACGGGGGTGTACCGACAGTATAATGTGTACGGGGGTGTACCGACAATATGTGTACGGGGGTGTACCGACAGTATAATGTGTACGGGGGTGTAATGGCTGTATAATGTGTACGGGGGTGTACCGACAATATGTGTACGGGGGTGTACCGACTATATAATGTGTACGGGGGTGTACCCGCTATATAATGTGTACGGGGGTGTACCGACTGTATGATGTGTACGGGGGTGTACCGACTGTATAATGTGAACGGGGGTGTACCGGCTATATAATGTGAACGGGGGTGTACCGGCTATATAATGTGTACGGGGGTGTACCGACTATATAATGTGTACGGGGGTGTACCGGCTATATAATGTGTACGGGGGTGTACCGGCTGTATAATGTGTACGGGGGTGTACCGGCTGTATAATGTTTACGGGGGTGTACCGACTATATAATGTGTACGGGGGTGTACCGGCTATATAATGTGTCCGGGGGTGTACCGGCTATATAATGTGTACGGGGGTGTACCGGCTATATAATGTGGACGGGGGTGTACCGGCTATATAATGTGGACGGGGGTGTACCGGCTATATAATGTGAACGGGGGTGTACCGGCTATATAATGTGGACGGGGGTGTACCGGCTATATAATGTGGACGGGGGTGTACCGGCTATATAATGTGTACCGGCTATATAATGTGTACGGGGGTGTACCGGCTATATAATGTGTACGGCGGTGTACCGACTATATAATGTGTACGGGGGTGTACCGGCTATATAATGTGTACGGGGGTGTACCGACAGTATAATGTGTACGGGGGTGTACCGACAGTATAATGTGTACGGGGGTGTACCGGCTATATAATGTGTACGGGGGTGTACCGGCTATATAATGTGTCCGGGGGTGTACCGACAATATGTGTACGGGGGTGTACCGGCTGTATAATGTGTACGGGGGTGTACCGGCTGTATAATGTGTACGGGGTGTACCGGCTATATAATGTGTACGGGGGTGTACCGGCTATATAATGTGTACGGGGGTGTACCCGCTATATAATGTGTACGGGGGTGTACCGGCTATATAATGTGTCCGGGGGTGTACCGACTGTATAATGTGTACGGGGGTGTACCGACTGTATAATGTGTACGGGGGTGTACCGACAATATGTGTACGGGGGTGTACCGACAGTATAATGTGTACGGGGGTGTACCGACTGTATAATGTGTACGGGGGTGTACCGACAATATGTGTACGGGGGTGTACCGACTATATAATGTGTACGGGGGTGTACCGACTGTATAATGTGTACGGGGGTGTACCGACTGTATAATGTGTCCGGGGGTGTACCGGCTATATAATGTGTCCGGGGGTGTACCGACTGTATAATGTGTACGGGGGTGTACCGGCTATATAATGTGTCCGGGGGTGTACCGACTGTATAATGTGTCCGGGGGTGTACCGACTATATAATGTGTCCGGGGGTGTACCGACAATATGTGTACGGGGGTGTACCGACAGTATAATGTGTACGGGGGTGTACCGACTGTATAATGTGTACGGGGGTGTACCGACAATATGTGTACGGGGGTGTACCGACAGTATAATGTGTACGGGGGTGTACCGACAATATGTGTACGGGGGTGTACCGACAGTATAATGTGTACGGGGGTGTAATGGCTGTATAATGTGTACGGGGGTGTACCGACAATATGTGTACGGGGGTGTACCGACTGTATAATGTGTACGGGGGTGTACCGGCTATATAATGTGTCCGGGGGTGTACCGACTGTATAATGTGTACGGGGGTGTACCGACTGTATAATGTGTACGGGGGTGTACCGACAATATGTGTACGGGGGTGTACCGACAGTATAATGTGTACGGGGGTGTACCGACAGTATAATGTGTACGGGGGTGTACCGACTGTATAATGTGTACGGGGGTGTACCGACAATATGTGTACGGGGGTGTACCGACTGTATAATGTGTACGGGGGTGTACCGACTGTATAATGTGTACGGGGGTGTACCGACTGTATAATGTGTCCGGGGGTGTACCGGCTATATAATGTGTCCGGGGGTGTACCGACTGTATAATGTGTACGGGGGTGTACCGGCTATATAATGTGTCCGGGGGTGTACCGACTGTATAATGTGTCCGGGGGTGTACCGACTGTATAATGTGTCCGGGGGTGTACCGACTGTATAATGTGAACGGGGGTGTACCGACTATATAATGTGTACGGGGGTGTACCGACTGTATAATGTGTCCGGGGGTGTACCGACAATATGTGTACGGGGGTGTACCGGCTGTATAATGTGTACGGGGGTGTACCGGCTGTATAATGTGTACGGGGGTGTACCGGCTATATAATGTGTACGGGGGTGTACCGGCTATATAATGTGTACGGGGGTGTACCCGCTATATAATGTGTACGGGGGTGTACCGGCTATATAATGTGTCCGGGGGTGTACCGACTATATAATGTGTACGGGGGTGTACCGGCTATATAATGTGTACGGGGGTGTACCGGCTATATAATGTGTGCGGGGGTGTACCGACTATATAATGTGTCCGGGGGTGTACCGACAATATGTGTACGGGGGTGTACCGACAGTATAATGTGTACGGGGGTGTACCGACAGTATAATGTGTACGGGGGTGTACCGACAATATGTGTACGGGGGTGTACCGACAGTATAATGTGTACGGGGGTGTACCGACTGTATAATGTGTACGGGGGTGTACCGACAGTATGATGTGTACGGGGGTGTACCGACAGTATAATGTGTACGGGGGTGTACCGACAGTATAATGTGTACGGGGGTGTACCGACTGTATAATGTGTACGGGGGTGTACCGACTGTATAATGTGTACGGGGGTGTACCGACTGTATAATGTGTACGGGGGTGTACCGACAATATGTGTACGGGGGTGTACCGACAGTATAATGTGTACGGGGGTGTACCGACTGTATAATGTGTACGAGGGTGTACCGGCTGTATGATGTGTACGGGGGTGTACCGACTGTATAATGTGTACGGGGGTGTACCGACAATATGTCTACGGGGGTGTACCGACAGTATAATGTGTACGGGGGTGTACCGACTGTATAATGTGTACGGGGGTGTACCGGCTGTATAATGTGTACGGGGGTGTACCGGCTATATAATGTGTACGGGGGTGTACGGCTATATAATGTGTACGTGGGTGTACCGGCTGTATAATGTGTACGGGGGTGTACCGACTGTATGATGTGTACGGGGGTGTACCGACTGTATAATGTGTACGGGGGTGTACCGACTGTATAATGTGTACGGGGGTGTACCGACTGTATAATGTGTACGGGGGTGTACCGACTGTATAATGTGTCCGGGGGTGTACCGACTGTATAATGTGTACGGGGGTGTACCGACTGTATGATGTGTACGGGGGTGTACCGACTGTATAATGTGTACGGGGGTGTACCGACAATATGTGTACGGGGGTGTACCGACTGTATAATGTGTACGGGGGTGTACCGACTGTATAATGTGTACGGGGGTGTACCGACAATATGTGTACGGGGGTGTACCGACTGTATAATGTGTACGGGGGTGTACCGACTGTATAATGTGTACGGGGGTGTACCGACAATATGTGTACGGGGGTGTACCGACTGTATAATGTGTACGGGGGTGTACCGACTGTATAATGTGTACGGGGGTGTACCGACAATATGTGTACGGGGGTGTACCGACTGTATAATGTGTACGGGGGTGTACCGACTGTATAATGTGTACGGGGGTGTACCGACAATATGTGTACGGGGGTGTACCGACTGTATGATGTGTACGGGGGTGTACCGACTGTATGATGTGTACGGGGGTGTACCGGCTGTATGATGTGTACGGGGGTGTACCGACTGTATAATGTGTACGGGGGTGTACCGACTATATAATGTGTACGGGGGTGTACCGACTGTATGATGTGTACGGGGGTGTACCGACTGTATAATGTGTACGGGGGTGTACCGACTGTATAATGTGTACGGGGGTGTACCGACTGTATAATGTGTACGGGGGTGTACCGACTGTATAATGTGTACGGGGGTGTACCGGCTATATAATGTGTCCGGGGGTGTACCGACTGTATAATGTGTACGGGGGTGTACCGACTGTATTATGTGTACGGGGGTGTACCGACTGTATTATGTGTACGGGGGTGTACCGACAGTATAATGTGTACGGGGGTGTACCGACTGTATAATGTGTACGGGGGTGTACCGACAATATGTGTACGGGGGTGTACCGACTATATAATGTGTACGGGGGTGTACCGACTATATAATGTGTACGGGGGTGTACCGACTATATGATGTGTACGGGGGTGTACCGGCTGTATAATGTGTACGGGGGTGTACCGACTATATGATGTGTACGGGGGTGTACCGGCTGTATAATGTGTACGGGGGTGTACCGACTATATAATGTGTACGGGTGTGTACCGACTATATAATGTGTACGGGGGTGTACCGACTATATGATGTGTCCGGGGGTGTACCGACTGTATAATGTGTCCGGGGGTGTACCGACTGTATAATGTGTACGGGGGTGTACCGACTGTATAATGTGTCCGGGGGTGTACCGACAATATGTGTACGGGGGTGTACCGACTGTATGATGTGTACGGGGGTGTACCGACTGTATGATGTGTACGGGGGTGTACCGACAGTATAATGTGTACGGGGGTGTACCGACTGTATGATGTGTACGGGGGTGTACCGACAGTATGATGTGTACGGGGGTGTACCGACTGTATGATGTGTACGGGGGTGTACCGACTGTATGATGTGTACGGGGGTGTACCGACTGTATGATGTGTACGGGGGTGTACCGACTGTATAATGTGTCCGGGGGTGTACCGACTGTATGATGTGTACGGGGGTGTACCGACTATATAATGTGTACGGGGGTGTACCGACTGTATAATGTGTCCGGGGGTGTACCGACTGTATAATGTGTACGGGGGTGTACCGACTGTATGATGTGTACGGGGGTGTACCGACTGTATGATGTGTACGGGGGTGTACCGACAGTATAATGTGTACGGGGGTGTACCGACTGTATAATGTGTCCGGGGGTGTACCGACTGTATGATGTGTACGGGGGTGTACCGACTGTATAATGTGTACGGGTGTGTACCGACTGTATGATGTGTACGGGGGTGTACCGACTGTATAATGTGTATGGGGGTGTACCGACTGTATAATGTGTCCGGGGGTGTACCGACTGTATAATGTGTACGGGGGTGTACCGACTGTATAATGTGTCCGGGGGTGTACCGACAATATGTGTACGGGGGTGTACCGACTGTATGATGTGTACGGGGGTGTACCGACAGTATAATGTGTACGGGGGTGTACCGACTGTATAATGTGTCCGGGGGTGTACCGACTGTATAATGTGTACGGGGGTGTACCGACTGTATAATGTGTCCGGGGGTGTACCGACAATATGTGTACGGGGGTGTACCGACTGTATGATGTGTACGGGGGTGTACCGACTGTATGATGTGTACGGGGGTGTACCGACTGTATAATGTGTCCGGGGGTGTACCGACTGTATGATGTGTACGGGGGTGTACCGACTGTATGATGTGTACGGGGGTGTACCGACTGTATAATGTGTACGGGGGTGTACCGACTGTATAATGTGTACGGGTGTGTACCGACTGTATAATGTGTCCGGGGGTGTACCGACTGTATAATGTGTACGGGTGTGTACCGACTATATAATGTGTACGGGGGTGTACCGACTATATGATGTGTCCGGGGGTGTACCGACTATATAATGTGTACGGGTGTGTACCGACTGTATAATGTGTCCGGGGGTGTACCGACTGTATAATGTGTACGGGTGTGTACCGACTATATAATGTGTACGGGTGTGTACTGACTGTATAATGTGTACGGGGGTGTACCGACTATATAGTGTGTACCGACTATATAATGTGTACGGGGGTGTACCGACTATATGATGTGTACGGGTGTGTACCGACTATATAATGTGTACGGGGGTGTACCGACTATATGATGTGTCCGGGGGTGTACCGACTGTATAATGTGTACGGGGGTGTACCGACTATATAATGTGTACGGGTGTGTACCGACTATATAATGTGTACGGGGGTGTACCGACTATATAATGTGTACGGGGGTGTACCGACTGTATGATGTGTCCGGGGGTGTACCGACTGTATAATGTGTACGGGTGTGTACCGACTATATAATGTGTACGGGGGTGTACCGACTATATAATGTGTACGGGTGTGTACCGACTGTATAATGTGTACGGGGGTGTACCGACTATATAATGTGTACGGGTGTGTACCGACTATATAATGTGTACGGGGGTGTACCGACTATATAATGTGTACGGGGGTGTACCGACTATATAATGTGTACGGGTGTGTACCGACTATATAATGTGTACGGGTGTGTACCGACTATATAATGTGTACGGGGGTGTACCGACTATATAATGTGTACGGGGGTGTACCGACTGTATAATGTGTACGGGTGTGTACCGACTATATAATGTGTACGGGTGTGTACCGACTATATAATGTGTACGGGTGTGTACCGACTATATAATGTGTGCGGGGGTGTACCGACTATATAATGTGTACCGGCTATATAATGTGGACGGGGGTGTACCGGCTATATAATGTGTACCGGCTATATAATGTGTACGGGGGTGTACCGACTATATAATGTGTCCGGGGGTGTACCGACTGTATAATGTGTACGGGTGTGTACCGACTATATAATGTGTACGGGGGTGTACCGACTGTATAATGTGTACGGGGGTGTACCGACTATATAATGTGTACGGGTGTGTACCGACTATATAATGTGTACGGGGGTGTACCGACTATATGATGTGTCCGGGGGTGTACCGACTATATAATGTGTACGGGTGTGTACCGACTATATAATGTGTACGGGTGTGTACCGACTATATAATGTGTACGGGGGTGTACCGACTGTATAATGTGTACGGGTGTGTACCGACTATATAATGTGTCCGGGTGTGTACCGACTGTATAATGTGTCCGGGGGTGTACCGACTATATAATGTGTACGGGGGTGTACCGGCTATATAATGTGTACGGGGGTGTACCGGCTATATAATGTGTACGGGGGTGTACCGACTGTATAATGTGTACGGGTGTGTACCGACTATATAATGTGTACGGGGGTGTACCGACTGTATAATGTGTACGGGGGTGTACCGACTATATAATGTGTACGGGTGTGTACCGACTATATAGTGTTTACGGGGGTGTACCGACTATATGATGTGTCCGTGGGTGTACCGACTATATAATGTGTACGGGTGTGTACCGACTATATAATGTGTACGGGTGTGTACCGACTATATAATGTGTACGGGGGTGTACCGACTGTATAATGTGTACGGGTGTGTACCGACTATATAATGTGTCCGGGTGTGTACCGACTGTATAATGTGTACGGGGGTGTACCGACTGTATAATGTGTACGGGTGTGTACCGACTATATAATGTGTACGGGTGTGTACCGACTATATAATGTGTCCGGGGGTGTACCGACTATATAATGTGTACGGGTGTGTACCGACTATATAATGTGTACGCGTGTGTACCGACTATATAATGTGTACGGGGGTGTACCGACTGTATAATGTGTACGGGTGTGTACCGACTATATAATGTGTACGGGTGTGTACCGACTGTATGATGTGTACGGGGGTGTACCGACTATATAATGTGTACGGGTGTGTACCGACTGTATAATGTGTACGGGGGTGTACCGACTATATAATGTGTACGGGGGTGTACCGACTATATGATGTGTCCGGGGGTGTACCGACTATATAATGTGTACGGGTGTGTACCGACTATATAATGTGTACGGGTGTGTACCGACTATATAATGTGTACGGGGGTGTACCGACTATATAATGTGTACGGGTGTGTACCGACTATATAATGTGTACGGGTGTGTACCGACTATATAATGTGTACGGGGGTGTACCGACTGTATAATGTGTACGGGTGTGTACCGACTATATAATGTGTACGGGTGTGTACCGACTATATAATGTGTACGGGTGTGTACCGACTATATAATGTGTACGGGGGTGTACCGACTATATAATGTGTACGGGGGTGTACCGACTATATAATGTGTACGGGGGTGTACCGACTATATAATGTGTACGGGTGTGTACCGACTATATAATGTGTACGGGGGTGTACCGACTGTATAATGTGTCCGGGGGTGTACCGACTGTATAATGTGTACGGGTGTGTACCGACTATATAATGTGTACGGGTGTGTACCGACTATATAATGTGTACGGGGGTGTACCGACTGTATAATGTGTACGGGTGTGTACCGACTGTATAATGTGTCCGGGTGTGTACCGACTGTATAATGTGTACGGGTGTGTACCGACTGTATAATGTGTACGGGTGTGTACCGACTGTATAATGTGTACGGGGGTGTACCGACTATATGATGTGTCCGGGGGTGTACCGACTATATAATGTGTACGGGGGTGTACCGACTATATGATGTGTACGGGGGTGTACCGACTGTATAATGTGTACGGGTGTGTACCGACTATATAATGTGTCCGGGGGTGTACCGACTGTATAATGTGTACGGGTGTGTACCGACTGTATAATGTGTACGGGTGTGTACCGACTGTATAATGTGTACGGGGGTGTACCGACTGTATAATGTGTACGGGTGTGTACCGACTGTATAATGTGTACGGGTGTGTACCGACTGTATAATGTGTACGGGTGTGTACCGACTGTATAATGTGTCCGGGGGTGTACCGACTGTATAATGTGTACGGGTGTGTACCGACTGTATAATGTGTACGGGTGTGTACCGACTGTATAATGTGTACGGGTGTGTACCGACTATATAATGTGTACGGGTGTGTACCGACTATATAATGTGTACGGGGGTGTACCGACTATATAATGTGTACGGGGGTGTACCGACTATATAATGTGTACGGGTGTGTACCGACTATATAATGTGTACGGGGGTGTACCGACTGTATAATGTGTCCGGGGGTGTACCGACTGTATAATGTGTACGGGTGTGTACCGACTATATAATGTGTACGGGTGTGTACCGACTATATAATGTGTACGGGGGTGTACCGACTGTATAATGTGTACGGGTGTGTACCGACTGTATAATGTGTCCGGGTGTGTACCGACTGTATAATGTGTACGGGTGTGTACCGACTATATAATGTGTACGGGGGTGTACCGACTATATGATGTGTCCGGGGGTGTACCGACTATATAATGTGTACGGGGGTGTACCGACTATATGATGTGTACGGGGGTGTACCGACTGTATAATGTGTACGGGTGTGTACCGACTATATAATGTGTCCGGGGGTGTACCGACTGTATAATGTGTACGGGTGTGTACCGACTGTATAATGTGTACGGGTGTGTACCGACTGTATAATGTGTACGGGTGTGTACCGACTATATAATGTGTACGGGGGTGTACCGACTGTATAATGTGTACGGGTGTGTACCGACTGTATAATGTGTACGGGTGTGTACCGACTGTATAATGTGTACGGGTGTGTACCGACTGTATAATGTGTACGGGTGTGTACCGACTATATAATGTGTCCGGGGGTGTACCGACTGTATAATGTGTACGGGTGTGTACCGACTGTATAATGTGTACGGGTGTGTACCGACTATATGATGTGTACGGGTGTGTACCGACTGTATAATGTGTACGGGTGTGTACCGACTGTATAATGTGTACGGGTGTGTACCGACTATATAATGTGTCCGGGGGTGTACCGACTGTATGATGTGTCCGGGGGTGTACCGACTGTATAATGTGTACGGGTGTGTACCGACTATATAATGTGTACGGGTGTGTACCGACTATATAATGTGTACGGGGGTGTACCGACTGTATAATGTGTACGGGGGTGTACCGGCTATATAATGTGTCCGGGGGTGTACCGACTGTATGATGTGTCCGGGGGTGTACCGACTGTATAATGTGTACGGGTGTGTACCGACTATATAATGTGTCCGGGTGTGTACCGACTGTATAATGTGTACGGGTGTGTACCGACTATATAATGTGTACGGGGGTGTACCGACTATATGATGTGTCCGGGGGTGTACCGACTATATAATGTGTACGGGGGTGTACCGACTATATGATGTGTACGGGGGTGTACCGACTATATAATGTGTACGGGGGTGTACCGGCTATATAATGTGTACGGGGGTGTACCGACTGTATAATGTGTACGGGTGTGTACCGACTATATGATGTGTACGGGGGTGTACCGACTGTATAATGTGTACGGGTGTGTACCGACTATATAATGTGTCCGGGGGTGTACCGACTGTATAATGTGTACGGGTGTGTACCGACTGTATAATGTGTACGGGTGTGTACCGACTATATAATGTGTACGGGGGTGTACCGACTGTATAATGTGTACGGGTGTGTACCGACTGTATAATGTGTACGGGTGTGTACCGACTGTATAATGTGTACGGGTGTGTACCGACTGTATAATGTGTCCGGGGGTGTACCGACTGTATAATGTGTACGGGTGTGTACCGACTGTATAATGTGTACGGGTGTGTACCGACTATATGATGTGTACGGGGGTGTATCAAATCTCCCCGAATGTCGGGGGAAAAAGGGATCCGGCATGTTGGATTTCAATATCCTTGATCTTCCGTTCCCGTGGGAGATAGGTGGTGCGCGCTCACCTGACCACCGCACGCGCCTGTATGGGGGGGGGGGGGTCCTGTATCTAAAGTATCCGTCATGTAACTTTGATGTAGCTCGTGTTAACCCGGTTGTCCAGTTATATGGCGTGTTCTCCGTCTATCGCAGGCCGTAGGGTTGTTATGACATGTTGACTACGTAAAAGTCTGATCAGTGTATTCTGACCTCCGGGACCCCCACCCTATCCCAAGAACGGAGGGGCTCGGTGGAGGCTTCTGACCGAGATGGGAAATGGCAGTAGGTAAACCACGATGGCACGATCGTATGACTGCGGAGATGGCGGCGCGTTCACCCTCCCCCGTACGGCTGCAAATAGTCACTCGTCTGTTGTGGGTGCGGAACGTTTTTCTTGTGTTCCGGCATTGAGGGCATGATGTGCAGCCCCCCCCCCCCCTGAGGCGTGACCTTTGTCCACATTGCCCCCACCCCCCTCCCGGCCAAGACCAGCCTAGTTGTCAGTGAATGGCTGCATGTGAAGGAGTGTGAAGGCGAGGAGCCTATGGGTGAGCAGGGCACATAGGCACCGCCCCCCAGTCCTATAGGTGACACTACATATAATGCTGTGATGTGGCTGTCCCCGTCCCACCCCTCACCAGTCTGCGAGCCGCCCTACAGCCACCACACCAGTAAGTGCAATGTGTTACAATGAATATTTGCTGTATCTCTAGGGGAAGGGAGTAATGCTCTGCAGCTATAATTGCTGGCTGCTTGTGATGTGTAATCGCTGCAGGGATCATGCTCTGCAGATTGAGTTTCCACTATGTAGAAGTGCCTGGTGCAATGCTCTGCAGGAATCTCTTGTTTTGGGGGAGGGGGTTCCTGGTAGACCATGCTTACGTCTTTCTGTGGAGTTGGATTGCGTCCTGTTTGTCTCCTCATAAAGACGTTGCGTTATTGACTGGACCGTAACGTAAGATTGAGCCGCAGAGTCCGTCGTTGCAGCGCTTACAATCTAAAAGAAAATGACTGCCATATCCTCCTCGGGGACTTCTACAATTAAAGGGGCATTCATAACGTTAGCATCAACCATCACTGGGGGAGGTCTGATCTCCGGGACCCTCGACGAGCACATGAATGAAAGGGCTTCTTTTCCAGAAACAGCGCCACTCTAGTCTATAGGCTGCGTCTGGTACTGCAGCTCAGCTTCATTTTTTTGAATAGGGCTGAGTTACAATACCGGGACCAGCCCATGGATAAGAGGGGCGCTGTGTCTGCAGAAAGAAGAGGATACATGCAACTATAATAATAATGATATAACTGGACGCTGCTCCAATGTCCATATTATCTGTAATTACATTTGCTGTGCTGTTGAATGCAATCTATTGTTCCCTGGTATCACCCATTTCAAGCTAGGGAGAGATCGACTATTGTGTTATTCAATGAAATTACTGATCAGGACCCCCGGGATCACTGCCCGAAAATCCCTTCACTTCATCGCAGCCCCCGTTTTAGAAACACTGATGTTGGGAGTTGTAGTTTTTGCAACTAGGAAAGTTCCGTTTCATCCGTAGACTGCACGCTGCTGTTTATGGCGGTCTGCATCCCGCAGACATAATATACTAACACTCTGTTGGAGTTCCCGCATAGGTGGTCCGGACGTTGAGTACTACGATGCTGGTAGTCGATTTCCTCCTTTGTATTGAGCTCCCCTCTAATATTGATTCTACATCATCAGACCGTCCAGAATGGCCCACCAGTTCCCGGCACTCACCTCTGAACAGAAGAAGGAGCTCTCGGAGATTGCTCAGTGTATTGTTAAAGATGGCAGAGGAATTCTGGCGGCAGATGAGTCTGTGGGTAAGTATATATGATTTCTGTCTTACTGGAGCAGTGGGGTATATAGACGAGACGAGGCTTCATGGCAACCATCCAACTGGGCCACCAATATGGTGCCAGCTTTTGCCACCCAGGACAGAAGGGCTGCATAATTGTCCCCATCCTAGACCCTTGTGAATTGTCCCTTCCCCTTGTTTGCGAACTCTACATCTCCACTGGAGTCCTGCACAGGTTATAAAGGAGATTGGATTAACCAGGGCTGGGTCCCCTCTCTCCGAGGGCCACAGAGTAGCCGTTGCCCTTGTGCCTTTTAATTCTACTTCTTTATCGGCATTATCATAATGAACGTTCCCGTATCTGTCCACCTGCTTCTCTGTGGTGCATTTCCGGTGGACGCCATATGGAATCCATCTTTGTTTCCATTACGTTAGTAGTTCTGGCCACACATGTTCTGGGGGAGAATCTCATCTTGTAGGAGAGCGATGATACTTGTTATCACACGCACATATTTTCCGACATGGTTGGTAACCAAGTTTTCCTCTCAGGGACCATGGGAAGCCGCTTGAAGCGCATCAACGTGGAGAACACCGAAGAAAACAGACGCCAATTCCGTAATCTTCTCTTTTCATCTGACCCCAAACTTAATGACAGCATTGGTGGAGTCATTCTTTTCCACGAAACACTGTACCAAAAGTCCAACACTGGTGTCCCCTTCCCCAAGGTCCTGAAGGATCTTGGCATTGTAGTAGGAATCAAGGTCCGTCATCCATCATCTCATGTCTTCTGCAGAGCGATCAGTCACGTCATGTCCCTTATTAATCTCTTGTCTTCGATAGGTGGATAAAGGCACGGCTGCTCTTGCTGGGACTGATGGAGAGAACACCACTCAAGGTCAGTACCTACATCTCCCCGGAACTGGTCCTCATCCACAATCCCAACTTCTCCTTGTATTCCTTCCACATCCCTGCTTGTTACAATTGCAGGTCTGGATGGACTTGGAGAGAGATGCGCTCAGTATAAAAAGGACGGAGTGGACTTTGCCAAGTGGCGTTGTGTGCTGAAGATCTCCGACCATGCCCCCTCAAGCCTCTCCATTTACGAGAATGCCAATGTGTTGGCCCGATATGCAAGCATCTGCCAACAGGTAGCCTTCTCCTTCTATAATGTGTGTCTGTTTTGTGGCTGCACTTTATCTTGGCTTAGGGTCATGTCTGTGTCTATCCTGGCACAATTTCAAAAGATCACTCTTGAACTCTATCACACATGATCCATACCCAAGGGAAAGAGCTGACTAAGGGCTGACTAAGGGCTCCTTCACATCTGCGTGGAGGGGTCCGTTCTGCTCCGTCATAGGTGCCGAACCACGAGAGTACCGGAAACTCGGTATACGCTCTGTAACGGAAACCAAAGGCTCCTGACGGCACTGATCCCGTCCATCGGGTCTGCCTTTCGGTTTTCGACATTTTGCCGGACATAAAAACACAGCAGGCTACACTGTTTTATCTGGCAAAAATAGCGCAATCTGTGACGGAGCCTCCAACGTAGACGTGAACAACCTCGGAGCCGTGATTAACCCCAGTAGACCTTGAATGAAAAATATAAAGTTGTGCTTACTGGGACTGTTGGAAGGACTCCTCCCGTATATTGTATTTCTTTTTCAAAATAATATTTTTTTGTATTGTAAGCAATGGAGGTTGTGTAGACAATGTGCAGCCATGTTGTCACCATGTCGATCTTACAGGGCTTTTTAGGCTTTCAGCAATCCCTTTTTGTTAAAATGATACCCCAATGGTAATCGCATGGTGTCTCGCTGCTAGAAGCCCCAACAATCTGTAGATGAACCAGGCAGCAAGTGTTCTTTCCCCATCAGGGCCACTATGATGCCATGTGGTGAGCCAGGTCCTCCTTGAAGTCACTCTCCACTCCGGCTAATAGTTCAGGGTCCTGAATGGGGCACCCTATTCTCTTTAGAGAGGACATGTCACTAGGTCATACAAGTTAAACTGGTTATCTGACCTGACTAGCGATGTCTCCCTGATTCCAGTGCTGTTTTTCTTTTTTTCCTGGACCTCCTGGTTCCAGAGATATGGCCCACTGTTGTGTTGGATCCCTCTATGCTAATTTGCTGTAGTTAGCCAAAAGGGTGTGAACTAGCCTCAAGCTGCCTCGCGCTGATTGGTCAGCATCAGAGGCAGGGAAGCTAACTACAGAAAATTAGCCAACACAACAATGGGCCATATCTCTGGAACGGGGGGGGTCCAGGAAAATAGGAAAAACGGCGCTGGAATCGGGGAGGCAGCGCTATTCAGGTCAGTTAACCAGTTCAACTTATATGACCCAGTGACAGGTCCTCTTTAAACAAAAAGTTCCCTAATAGAGCACTTCAAAAACGGTACAGGCAGCGTTCCCGGACATCTCCCGTTGGGGAAAGAAACATCTGACAAGTTGGATTTAGTGTTGACTAAGGTAACCGGCAGCCACTTATCTCCTACGGAAACCGGCATGTTTATTGGGATGTTGAGAAGGTCATAAACTCAAAGATCTCTCCCTAGTACACGAGATTTATACCAATCCACACAGCCCTCGAGACCTCCAACGCACCACCAGAGAGACTACACAAGTCCCACCGCCAGAGAGACTACACAAGTCCCACCGCCAGAGAGACTACACAAGTCCCACCGCCAGAGAGACTACACAAGTCCCACCGCCAGAGAGACTACACAAGTCCCACCGCCAGAGAGACTACACAAGTCCCACCGCCAGAGAGACTACACAAGTCCCACCGCCAGAGAGACTACACAAGTCCCACCGCCAGAGAGACTACACAAGTCCCACCGCCAGAGAGACTACACAAGTCCCACCGCCAGAGAGACTACACTAGTCCCACCGCCAGAGAGACTACACTAGTCCCACCGCCAGAGAGACTACACTAGTCCCACCGCCAGAGAGACTACACTAGTCCCACCGCCAGAGAGACTACACAAGTCCCACCGCCAGAGAGACTACACAAGTCCCACCGCCAGAGAGACTACACTAGTACCACCGCCAGAGAGACTACACTAGTCCATTTCAGACACTTGCCCCCCCCCCCCCCTCATTAACATGCATGTTTGCCATAGTTGGAGATAAGCGGCTGCCGAATCTGCTACTCAAATGTGAAACTTATAGGGTCTGGATATTGGGTAATGTAGTCCTGTGTTTTCATTAAGATCTTGAAATCGTTCAGTGATTGCTTTCCGCTAATCTGTCGTCACTCCCGATCCTCAATTTTTGGAGTAAAGGAGCCTTACAAGATTTCTGCCGTTCCCAAGCTACAGCGAGCAGTTTAGATAACTTGGTTGGTTCCTTATTCTATAAATCTGTGTCTTTCAGAATGGTTTGGTGCCAATTGTCGAACCAGAAATTTTGTCCGATGGGTCACATGATCTCCAGAGGTGCCAATACGAGACAGAAAAGGTAAGTCCAAGCGAGTGTTAAAAGGGATTTCTGAGACTGTAATATTCATGGCCGGTCCTTAGTATAATATCTGATTGGTGGGGGTCCGACAAAGCACCCCTGTCGATCAGCTGAATTAATTCACTTGAGCTGCAGTACCAGGCACTGCCACAACCAAATGTATGGCACTGTGCTGGGATAAACATCAAAGAGGGCCCTTCACTCCGCTAATTGTCAAGAGTGCTCGGAGTTAGACCCCTGCCGATCACATACTGGCGTCCTAAGGACCGACCATCCGTATTACAGTAAACCCCTTTATGTGCTCTCTTTACACCATGATGGGTGTTGTAGTTGGTGAACAGCCTACATCCTCGTTAAACATTAACATTTGTGTATTTGACATATCAAAGCTTCTTATTATAGGAAAAATCTGGGAATGACGCCAAGTGGACCTTGGACCTAATGACCATCCCCATACAATACTGATCATAGAAGCGCCGATCATTGAGCTGTCTTGATGATCGGCGCTCGCTGTTATGGCCGGTGTAAAAGGACCTTCTCCAACACGTACAGTCAGTAGAGCACTGGTATGAAGTATTACAGCGCCATTGGTCCAATCCTATTCAATCCAAACATATTATCAGGCTGCAATATTTGTACAGTAGAGCGCCACCTCATGGCAACAAAGGAGTCGTCCGCTTTTTACATCGGGGTCTCTGATGATAGATTACCATGGATTTCTGGGGGTCCCAGCAGTCTAAGTGTTACACAGGGTTCATTAAAATCAATGGGCTGTCTGTGTAATGCATGGAGGTGCCGGGTCCTCCAGACTAAGAGACACTCTTTTCAGCCACTCTCTCCAAACTGGCTTCTAGAGGTGGAACCAAGCGGGTAACCCAGCCGCCTCTACATTCACATGCCCTAAATGTACGGATGAACAAGCCTTGTCTTAGGCAGACAACCATTTAAGCCATTAAATCTCACGATGGTGCACAATCTTTACTGGCCTGCACTGCCCCCTCAGGACTGCACTAGCCATTACACCGTAACCGTTTTGTTTGGAACTTTGACTGTAGTGTCTTTCTGCTATGCCTGTGCGATCGACAGGATAAGCGTGGTGCTGATTGACCTCTGATCCTGTCCGTTTAACCTCTTTGATGCCGCAGTCAATAGCGACCGCGACAGCTAGGTGGCTGGATAGAAGTATTGTGATGCAATTGTGGAGTGACTATCGTTTGCCATGGCAACTTGGGCCCTCAGGAATGCCATGGCTGTTAGACCCCCAGGCCTGGCACGGCTATATGTCTACTAGATCATTCCAGATGGGCAAGCAGTAAGGCTTTGGTATACAGAGTTACTAATTTACAAATTATTTCCGCACGGTGAGCGTAAAATTCTAGCGGACCCGTCACTAAATACTTGTATTCCCCATAAAATATCGATTCTGGAGCATATTTTCTTAGAGCTCTGCATGGCCCCCCGTTCCTCTGTTATTCTTCCTATAAATGTATGAATAAATTGACAGCTGGGTGTTACCAGTTGGGGGTGTGTCACTACACAATCTGTCCAATCAGTGCTGACACGGTGAGACTGTAGGACACGCCCCTTTGACAAGGAGAATGGTAACAGCCAGTTGTCAATTTATTCATTTCTAGGAGGAATAACAGAGGAACTTCACATCGCCGAGTTCTAAGAAAAGTTGCTTCAGAATTGTGTTCTCATGGGAATACAAGAATTTACTAAAACGGACACGTCAGGAGGGACCGCTCCTCTTTAATATGCAAGGACTATAGCGGAATTGCTCCCCCCCCCCCCCCCCCCAAATAGAAATGTAATAAAAGATAATCAATAAGTTATGTGTGTTCCAAAAGCAATCGATAATTACAGAAATATGCCCAGTCCTTAAGTGGTTAATCATTATATGATGATCTGTTTGTTAAGACCTCTGTTTGCTGTCAGTGATGAGAAACCTTTCTGATTACATTCAGAGACTGAAAGCTGGTCCTGACCTAGTCCTGCTCACACAGCTGCAGTTTGCTCCGCACAGCACAAATCTCTCTCATGTCCTTGACTCCAGGCAGAGCTCCGCCCACATCCTTTCATTGTAACAAACAGCAGCTGTGTGAACAGGACTAGATCAGGAAGGGGTCACATTCACCGACAGTAAGCAGGGATCTTGAAAATGGTGAAGAATTGAGTTTTAGCACCCTGGTGATATTGAGGTGTAATTGTTGCATGTCCGTCTCTTGACACAGGTCCTCTCTGCGGTGTACGCTGCGCTCATCCAACATCACGTATATCTTGAAGGAACGCTCTTAAAACCAAATATGGTTACAGGCGGACAGTCCTGTCCCCAAAAATTCACGCCAGAGCAGGTCGCTATGGCAACTGTGACAGCTCTGAGACGCACCGTACCCGCCGCAGTGCCCGGTAACGCAGCTACGTGGAATATACTGGTGGACTACTTTTCCAATTTCCATCTTTTTCTCTATAAAGCACGTTAGTCCGGTAACAAGGGGTTAATTCTTAAATATATTCAGGAATTGAGGGACCTTTTATAGGAATTGCTTCGGGTTCCAGTCATATAGCAGGGAAGCACGAGTACAGGCTGCCATACGTAGACCCGTCTGGATGGAGGTCTATCATCTGTCTGGATGCTTTGAACAGAAGCGTTTGCCGACCATAAGTGGATGGCAGGTTGTCCCGCTGCTGTGACCTCCAGCAATCCGCTGTAATCACTGGAGGAATTTGGCAGCAAGTGTAGTAATGCCCTACAGCACCCCCACAGGAGCAATGAAGCATTACACCGTTCTCATTGAAATCAACGGTCTGTCCGTGTAATACATGGAAACGCCGGGTCCTCTTTGTAGCCTCTCTAGGTAATAGAGGAGGGTCCTGAATGGGGAAGCCCGCTTTATTTACTCAGGATCCCCAATAGGATATTTGTGTAGTACTTTTTAAGTTCATATTGTGGCCTGCAGGGAAAACAAAGCCATAAAATCAGTGGCCTTCCGTTTTTCTTCTTAGCGGATGCCGGTAGTCCTCCAGAGCCAAGAGACGCTCTCGAGTTAGGTCTCGGCTTGAGACAATAGAGGGGTCCAGAGCAGCACGATACATAGGGGCTTCTAAAGGAAACCTCATACAGGACTCTGCCTTCAGCTCCTTCCCTTATTCTTTCACATTTCGCTTTCTTTCAAAAAATTTCTGTCCTTTTTCTTTTTGCCTCCCCGGGAAAGCCATTGGTACATTTTTTTATTTTTACGATGGGTTCTTCTAGGTATTTGCTTCTTATCTGGAGGTCAGAGTGAAGAAGAGGCATCTCTCAACCTGAATGCCATGAACCGCTGCAATCTCCAACGCCCCTGGCGTGTGTCGTTCTCGTACGGCCGTGCTTTGCAGGCTTCAGCACTCTCCGCCTGGCTCGGGAAGGTGGAAAATGTGAAGGCATCTCAGGAGGCTTTTCTCAAGAGAGCTAAGGTTAGTATTGGTCCTTCTCCTATAGATGGTCTCATTCATTTACATAGAAAAAGCTCTGCTTCACATCAATAATCCCATAAAACTATAGGATCTTCATGGAACTCGAGGAGTATTCCCAGAATCGACAATTATAATTGCCAAATGGGACACTCACCGATGGTGAGAAGATGGGTCCAGAACACCCTGTTCCTCCTCTGCAATCGAAGACATTGACTGGAGCGGTGGTCGAGCACGTGCGCTGCTGCTCCATTCAAAGCCTATGGGACTGACGGAAACAGTACAGCACTCGGCTGTTTGTCTGTCCCAGAGACCGGCTCGACCACCGCTCCATGCCATCTCCTGACCTTATCATTGCCAGTGGTCAGGAGATCCCAATACGTGTGGTCGTTTCAGACTGGACCAAAAGTGTCCTCCACAAACTGCATAGTTCTGATGCATCCCCTGATCGTAGTAGTTGTAGTCCGGCATCATTTTACACCTGTTTCACGACCTACAGATTTTGGCTTTCACCAGTGGTTGACTACTTGTTGTGTGTGTTGCAGATTAATGGCTTGGCATCTATTGGAAAGTATGTTCCATCTGGATCTTCTGACACGGCCTCCTCGGAGTCTCTCTTCCAACCAAGCTACACCTATTGATCTGCCCTCCGGCTTCTCTGCACTGCCCTGACAAGCTTTCTTTATCTGGAGGGGCTTCTTCCCGTACTCTGAGCCGTTAATAAAGGTTGTCCCAAGCTCAATCACATCCTTTAATGTAGAAATATCTTTCTGGTGGTATGTCCAAAAAATTCCATGTGGTAATGGTGTCTGGTGCTGTCATCTAGTGATTGAATGCTAGAAGACAATCTAGCACCTCCATGGGTGAGCGGGGTGTATAAAAGGCAATGTGTCTGGCCAGGACCCAAAGATATTGTATATTAAACCATTAGACTTTTGCCTTGCTGCTATTTGAAGAATGACCAAAAGGAATGGGGAACGTGACGTCATTAAATACTTTCCTTAAAAGCTCTTGTCTGTCGTTTTCATAGTGTGATTTACAGGGACATCTACGACTGGCGGTGCCAGTAGGCAAATATTTACATACAGACCAGATGGGTTACACCCTAGAATTCTTAAAGAGCTTAGTTCAGTTATTTCTGTCCCCCTTTTCATAATATTCAGAGAATCTCTAGTGACTGGTATAGTGCCAAGGGACTGGCGCAGGGCAAATGTGGTGCCTATTTTCAAAAAGGGCTCTAGGTCTTCCCCGGGTAATTATAGACCAGTAAGCTTAACATCCATCGTGGGGAAAATGTTTGAGGGGCTATTGAGGGACTATATACAGGATTATGTGACAATAAATAGCATTATAAGTGACAGCCAGCACGGTTTTACTAAGGACAGAAGTTGTCAAACTAACCTAATCTGTTTTTATGAAGAGGTGAGGAGAAGCCTAGACAGAGGGGCCGCTGTGGATTTAGTGTTTTTAGACTTTGCAAAGGCATTTGACACTGTCCCCCATAGACGCCTAATGGGTAAATTAAGGACTATAGGTTTAGAAAATATAGTTTGTAATTGGATTGAGAATTGGCTCAAGGACCGTATCCAGAGGGTTGTGGTCAATGATTCCTTCTCTGAATGGTCCCCGGTTATAAGTGGTGTACCCCAGGGTTCAGTGCTGGGACCACTATTATTCAACTTATTTATTAATGATATAGAGGAAGGGATTAATAGCACTATTTCTATTTTTGCAGATGACACCAAGCTATGTAATATAGTTCAGACTATGGAAGATGTTCATGAATTGCAGGCAGATTTAAACAAACTAAGTGTTTGGGCGTCCACTTGGCAAATGAAGTTTAATGTAGATAAATGTAAAGTTATGCATCTTGGTACCAACAACCTGCATGCATCATATGTCCTAGGGGGCGCTACACTGGCGGATTCACTTGTTGAGAAGGATCTGGGTGTACTTGTAAATCATAAACTCAATAACAGCATGCAGTGTCAATCAGCTGCTTCAAAGGCCAGCAGGATATTGTCGTGTATTAAAAGAGGCATGGACTCGCGGGACAGGGATGTAATATTGCCACTTTACAAAGCATTAGTGAGGCCTCATCTAGAATATGCAGTTCAGTTCTGGGCTCCAGTTCATAGAAAGGATGCCCTGGAGTTGGAAAAAATACAAAGAAGAGCAACGAAGCTAATAAGGGGCATGGAGAATTTAAGTTATGAGGAAAGATTGAAAGAATTAAACCTATTTAGCCTTGAAAAAAGAAGACTAAGGGGGGACATGATTAACTTATATAAATATATTAATGGCACATACAAAAAATATGGTGAAATCCTGTTCCTTGTAAAACCCCCTCAAAAAACAAGGGGGCACTCCCTCCGTCTGGAGAAAAAAAGGTTCAAGCTGCAGAGGCGACAAGGCTTCTTTACAGTGAGAACTGTGAATTTATGGAATAGCCTACCGCAGGAGCCGTCACAGCAGGGACAGTAGACACCGCAGGAGCCGTCACAGCAGGGACAGTAGACACCGCAGGAGCCGTCACAGCAGGGACAGTAGACACCGCAGGAGCTGGTCACAGCAGGGACAGTAGACACCGCAGGAGCCGTCACAGCAGGGACAGTAGACACCGCAGGAGCCGTCACAGCAGGGACAGTAGACACCACAGGAGCCGTCACAGCAGGGACAGGAGACACCGCAGGAGCCGTCACAGTAGGGACAGTAGACACCACAGGAGCCGTCACAGCAGGGACAGTAGACACCGCAGGAGCCGTCACAGCAGGGACAGTAGACACCGCAGGAGCCGTCACAGCAGGGACAGTAGACACCGCAGGAGCTGGTCACAGCAGGGACAGTAGATGGCTTTAAAAAAGGGTTAGATAATTTCCTAGAACAAAAAAATATTAGCTCCTATGTGTAGAAATTTTTCCTTCCCTTTTCCCTTCCCTTGGTTGAACTTGATGGACATGTGTCTTTTTTCAGCCGTACTAACTATGTAACTATGTAACTAAGACCAATTCAACACGGCCCCCGTCTCACCTGTCCGACATTAACGTCAATCAAGATACTGGTCCTTGTGTGCAGTGACTTGAGGAGATGACGGTCCTTGGTTTTAAAGCTCTCCACTTCCCAAGGTCTACAGAACCATTCGAGAACCTTCCATTTCTTATTTTACCGCCATTCCTTGGTGGAGTTACGGGAATGTTTAGGGTCGTTGTCATGTTGTGAGGTCGTCTTCTCAGTTGAGTTTCAATCTTCTGACAGATGGTCTCACAAGCTCCTCTGGTACAATGAAGATTTCATGGTGAGCAGCCCAGGTCTTCGTGTTAGCTAGTAGAAAGGCTGCAACTAACCCCCTATTATTACCCCGGTACCCACCACCACCAGGGGTATTAAATAAAATAAAAAAAACTATGTGGGGTCCCGTCCCCATTTTCATAACCAGCCAGATACAACACAGCAGCCGCAGCCTGGCATGACCAGGGAGGGTGGGTCACTGTGTTTGGCCCTTCCCAGCCTGCCAGTGCCCGACCATCACTACAGATGGTCAGGTACTGGATCATACCCGGCTCTTCCCGATAGCCCTGGTGGCGGTGGGTTAGTTGCAGCTTTTTTTACGGCCTAACACTAATCCCTGTAGTCCAAACGGTCCAGTGGAACCTGCAAAACCAACAAAAATAGAGTTCGTAATGTGCCACCACCTCTTCATCTCCTGCCCCTGCTGTGAATCGCAATGTAGTTACAGAGCGGTTCACAGAATGAACAAGGAATGGCGGAGCAGCGGGGCTGATCCTTCATAGCCGCGGTCACGATACGGGGTGTGGACCCACTGGGCCGTACCGCGTAGCGGGATGGCAGCTGGCCAAACAGGTAAGTACAGAGTTCAAATAGTTCAATCGTAGGCAGTAACGGGGCAGGCACGTCCAGGACCAGGCGGCGGGATGAACAAGGTACACTGGGAGACCATAGGCACGACAAATGATGGGAAACAAACAACGCTCTGGCAAACAGCTAGAGGGCAGAGCCCTTTTTATAGCCCAGGGCATCCTGGGCTAGATTGCAGACTTCCTGCAAAAATGCCCGTACTGGCCCTTTAAGACCATGCATGCGCGCGCGCCCGCCGGAGACACTCTAAGTCTGGAAGTGAGTGCCAGCGCCTCACAGGAGGACGACGCTGCGGCGAAGTAAGATGTCCAAGGCCACCGCGGTCGAGGTTAACGGCTGAACGACGGACCGTGGCCATAGACGTTACAGCCGCCAATCAGCTGTTTTGAAGGAACAGCGGCGAGTACTGCTGCTCTGTCAAGCGCCCCCCCCCCCACACACACACACAAACCACCCCAAACGTGCTCCAGCGGCCTGCCAAAAGGGCCTCCCCCCCCCCACACACAAACATGCAACCCCGCCACACACAAACCGACCGCACACACACAAGCACCCCCCCAAACGTGCTCTGTTGACTCGCCTAAAGCGTCGTCCCCCCACACACAAACCTCCACAAACATGCAACCGCGCTACACACACACACACACAAACAAACACCCTGCCCGCACGCGCTCACACACACCTTACCTGCATCCAGTCTTCTCCAAAATGGCGTCGGCTTTTCCCCCTACAAAGCAGCTTTTATGCTGGGTCGCTCTGTGGTGCGCGTGCGCAGTACAGAGCGAGACGGCAGAGGATGTAATGGACAGCTCCCGTTCATTGTGTCCTATGCCCTGTATCTCCCATATTCCATCTCAACGTGTGTCGTTAAGAGACTCCTGCACAGATGACAGAAAACATGGCGGCCCCCAGTACAGTAAGAAAGTGTTCATAAAAAAAAAAACATTGTGTGTGAAAAAATGAAGTCCATAGAAAATGGTATTAAATAAAAACACCTATTAATAAAAAAATAATTCATGCCACCTTTCCTTTAAGAGGGCCGTAGCCGGGCGAGTCACGGGGTGTATGAAATCTCCTGCACTGGTAGATAATCCTCCGGGAAGTGGAGTGATCGATGTCTGATTGGCGATCTCTTTCCAGACTCCTCGGTGTCTATAACCTGAAGGCCTCTGTAGATCTTGGCAGGATGATACCAAACGTTTCGCCAACTACGCCAATCACACAAAATATGGGAGGTTTAGTATCGACTAGAGAAGTATAGAAGTCAACTACGACAATCGCAGACAAAAACATCCGCAATTTACACATTAGGTGGGAGCGCATCGGAGGAGAGACGCACTAGGCCGGAAGACGTTATCTAATCATATTTACTAACTGTGCTGTTAGAGGATAAAACTCTCCTTAAAGGGGCTGTCCACGTAAATCCACAGGATAGGTCATCAGTATATGATCGGTGAGGGTCCGACACCTGGGCCCCGCACCGATCAGATGCTGCGGCTGCCTCCGGATGTTATGCAGTATACGGAGCCGGAAGAAGATGGTATCGGTCACAGAATAGCAGCCGAGCTGAAGAACTTCACGTCAATAGGAGCAGAGTTGCTGTTCTGCCGCACGGCCCCTATTCTGTGACGGGCGCCATCTGCTTCCGGCTCTGTATACTGCATAACATCCGGAGCAGCTAATTGGTGCGGGGTCCGGGCGTCGATCCCCATCCATCATATACTGATGACCTATCCTCTTATTAGTTGTCCGGGCCTGGACAATCCCTTATAAAGCCGCTCGTTCCTGCTCCAAAATCCCGATCCTGCCTTCCCGATGGTAGCGATACAAAAACGTGTCACGGAAGTCAATGTCTAAAATTCAGTCTAATATATTTTGAGCCAAGTCCAACAAACACTCACGCCAGGAACTTTATCCAGCATCCTAATCAGGAGATTTCATACCGATATATATTGAGAGAGGAGAAATAACACACAGACGCTGCTGGGAGCTCAAAATACTCCTCTGGGGGTTTATTGCCAAACTCAATTACAATAATATCATTCAGAAGGGGTGTCGGCGTGAGGTTAACCAATCAGAGGCAATGTGACAATATTTCTTATTCAGCCAATAGCAGAACATGAGAATATTTCAAGTACATATGTAATGATGGGGGTAGGGAAACAGACAAGTGAGCCCTAATCTGCCCGCCACTCAGTCCCTGCCTACTTGCAACGACCCGCCCTAGGCGACGGGGTACAACTGGGCGACGATCCCTTCGCTCAGTAAGTGCACGACAGACAAACAGACAAGGGTACACAAAGCTAAGGGAAATGGGGCAGTTGCCCACGGCAACACCGTGAGCAACAAAAGGGATGAACAAGCCGAGTCAAACCAGGAGTGTACGAGGTACCAAACGCAGAGCAGGAGAGTAGTGAACAAGCCGAGTCAAACCAGGAGTGTACGAGGTACCAAACGCAGAGCAGGAGAGTAGTCAGTAAGCCAGGGTCAGTATGAAGCAGGGTCAAATAGTTCAAAAGCTGCAGCAGGGCCAGGAAACCACACGAGAAGAATCACAAGCAAGGAGGAACAGGAAAGGCAGGTATAAATAGACAGAGGGCGGGAGCTAGCGGAGTCTGGCCAGGCTGTGATAGGCTCTCCCACTCCTAAGCCTGCCAGCCTGAGTGGTGGAAGATGGAGTCAGTCTCACAGACATAGAAGGAGGTGCAGACTGATTACCTATGGGCGTAGACACAGAAGCTGTGCCTGGCAGATCCTTTACAACATAATGTATGAAGCCCACCCGATGCCACGGATGTATGAAGCCCACCCGCTAGCCATGGATGCATGAAGCCCACCCGCTAGCATAGATGTATGAAGCCCACCTGCTACCATGGATGCATGAAGCCCACACACTACCATGGATGCATGAAGCCCACCCGCTGCCATGGATGTATGAAGCCCACCCACTACCATGGATGCATGAAGCCAACCTGCCACCATGTATGTATGAAGCCCACACACTACCATGGATGTATGAAGCCCACCCGCTACCATGGATGCATGAAGCCAACCCGCTACCATGGATGTATGAAGCCCACACACTACCATGGATGTATGAAGCCCACCCGCTGCCATGGATGTATGAAGCCCACCCGCTAGCATAGATGTATTAAGCCCACCCGCTACCATGGATGTATGAAGCCCACCTGCTACCATGGTTGTATGAAGCCCACCCGCTAGCCATGGATGCATGAAGCCAACCCGCTGCCATGGATGTATGAAGCCCACCCGCTAGCCATGGATGCATGAAGCCCACCCGCTAGTATAGATGTATGAAGCCCACCCGCTACCATGGATGTATGAAGCCCACCCGCTACCATGGATGTATGAAGCCCACCCGCTATCATGGATTTATGAAGCCCACCCGCTACCATGGATGTATGAAGCCCACCCGCTAGCCATGAATGCATGAAGCCAACCCGCTGCCATTGATGTATGAAGCTCATCCGCTAGCATGGATATGTGAAGCCCACCCGCTAGCATAGGTGTATGAAGCCCACCCACTACCATGTATGTATGAAGCCCACCCGCTACCATGGATGTATGAAGCCAACCCGCTACCATGGATGTATGAAGCCCACCCGCTAGCATGGATGTATGAAGCCCACCCGCTACCATAGATGTATGAAGCCCACCCGCTAGCCATGGATGCATGAAGCCCACCCGCTACCATGGATGCATGAAGCCCACCCGCTACCATGGATGTATGAAGCCCACCCGCTACCATGGATGTATGAAGACCACCCGCTAGCCATGGTTGCATGAAGCCCACCCGCTACCATGGGTGCATGAAGCCAACCCGCTACCATGGATGTATGAAGCCCACCCGCTACCATGGATGTATGAAGCCCACCCGCTAGCCATGGATGCATGAAGACCACCCGCTAGCATAGATGTATGAAGCCCACCCGCTACCATGGATGCATGAAGCCCACCCGCTACCATGGATGTATGAAGCCCACCCGCTTGCCATGGATGCATGAAGCCAACCCGCCACCATGGATGCATGAAGCCCACCCGCTACCACGGATGTATGAAGCCCACCCACTACCATGGATGCATGAAGCCAACCCGCCACCATGTATGTATGAAGCCCACACACTACCATGGATGTATGAAGCCCACCCGCTACCATGGATGCATGAAGCCAACCCGCTACCATGGATGTATGAAGCCCACACACTACCATGGATGTATGAAGCCCACCCGCTGCCATGGATGTATGAAGCCCACCCGCTAGCATAGATGTATTAAGCCCACCCGCTACCATGGATGTATGAAGCCCACCTGCTACCATGGATGTATGAAGCCCACCCGCTAGCCATGGATGCATGAAGCCAACCCGCTGCCATGGATGTATGAAGCCCACCCGCTAGCCATGGATGCATGAAGCCCACCCGCTAGTATAGATGTATGAAGCCCACCCGCTACCATGGATGTATGAAGCCCACCCGCTACCATGGATGTATGAAGCCCACCCGCTACCATGGATGTATGAAGCCCACCCGCTACCATGGATGTATGAAGACCACCCGCTAGCCATGAATGCATGAAGCCAACCCGCTGCCATTGATGTATGAAGCTCATCCGCTAGCATGGATATATGAAGCCCACCCGCTAGCATAGGTGTATGAAGCCCACCCACTACCATGTATGTATGAAGCCCACCCGCTACCATGGATGTATGAAGCCAACCCGCTACCATGGATGTATGAAGCCCACCCGCTAGCATGGATGTATGAAGCCCACCCGCTACCATAGATGTATGAAGCCCACCCGCTAGCCATGGATGCATGAAGCCCACCCGCTACCATGGATGCATGAAGCCCACCCGCTAACATGGATGTATGAAGCCCACCCGCTACCATGGATGTATGAAGACCACCCGCTAGCCATGGTTGCATGAAGCCCTACCGCTACCATGGATGCATGAAGCCAACCCGCTACCATGGATGTATGAAGCCCACCCGCTACCATGGATGTATGAAGCCCACCCGCTAGCCATGGATGCATGAAGACCACCCGCTAGCATAGATGTATGAAGCCCACCCGCTACCATGGATGCATGAAGCCCACCCGCTACCATGGATGTATGAAGCCAACCCGCTTGCCATGGATGCATGAAGCCAAAATGCTGCCATGGATGTATGCAGCCCACCCGCTAGCATAGATGTATGAAGCCCCCCCACTACCATGGATGTATGAAGCCCACCCGCTTGCCATTGATGCATGAAGCCAACCCGCTGCCATGGATGTATGAAGCCCACCCGCTACCATGGATGCATGAAGCCCACCCGCTACCATGGATGTATGAAGCCCACACACTACCATGGATGTATGAAGACAACCCGCTGCCATGGATTTATGAAGCCCACCCGCTAGCATAGATGTATGAAGCCTACCCGCTACCATGGATGTATGAAGCCCACCAGCTACCATGGATGTATGAAGCCCACCCACTACCATGGATGAATGAAGCCCACCCGCTAGCATGGATGTATGAAGCCCATCCACTAGCATGGATGTATGAAGCCCACCCGCTACCATGGATGTATGAAGCCAACCCGCTACCATGGATGTATGAAGCCCACCCGCTAGCATGGATGTATGAAGCCCACCCGCTACCATAGATGTATGAAGCCCACCCGCTAGCCATGGATGCATGAAGCCCACCCGCTACCATGGATGCATGAAGCCCACCCGCTACCATGGATGTATGAAGCCCACCCGCTACCATGGATGTATGAAGACCACCCGCTAGCCATGGTTGCATGAAGCCCACCCGCTACCATGGATGCATGAAGCCAACCCGCTACCATGGATGTATGAAGCCCACCCGCTACCATGGATGTATGAAGCCCACCCGCTAGCCATGGATGCATGAAGACCACCCGCTAGCATAGATGTATGAAGCCCACCCGCTACCATGGATGCATGAAGCCCACCCGTTACCATGGATGTATGAAGCCCACCCGCTTGCCATGGTTGCATGAAGCCAAAATGCTGCCATGGATGTATGCAGCCCACCCGCTAGCATAGATGTATGAAGCCCCCCCACTACCATGGATGTATGAAGCCCACCCGCTTGCCATTGATGCATGAAGCCAACCCGCTGCCATGGATGTATGAAGCCCACCCGCTACCATGGATGCATGAAGCCCACCCGCTACCATGGATGTATGAAGCCCACCCACTACCATGGATGCATGAAGCCAACCCGCCACCATGAATGTATGAAGCCCACACACTACCATGGATGTATGAAGACAACCCGCTGCCATGGATTTATGAAGCCCACCCGCTAGCATAGATGTATGAAGCCTACCCGCTACCATGGATGTATGAAGCCCACCAGCTACCATGGATGTATGAAGCCCACCCACTACCATGGATGAATGAAGCCGACCCGCTAGCATGGATGTATGAAGCCCATCCACTAGCATGGATGTATGAAGCCCACCCGCTACCATGCATGTATGAAGCCCACCCGCTAGCATGGATGTATGAAGCCCACCCACTAGCATGGATGTATGAAGCCCACCCGCTACCATGGATGTATGAAGCCCACCCGCTAGCATAGATGTATGAAGCCTACCCGCTACCATGGATGTATGAAGCCCACCCGCTACTATGGATGTATGAAGCCCACCCGCTACCATGGATGTATGAAGCCCACCCGCTAGCATGGATGTATGAAGCCCACCCGCTACCATGGATGTATGAAGCCCACCCGCTACCATGGATGCATGAAGCCCACCCGCTACCATGGATGTATGAAGCCCACCCACTACCATGGATGCATGAAGCCAACCCGCCACCATGGATGTATGAAGCCCACACACTACCATGGATGCATGAAGCCAACCCGCTACCATGGATGTATGAAGCCCACACACTACCATGGATGTATGAAGCCCACCCGCTGCCATGGATGTATGAAGCCCACCCGCTAGCATAGATGTATGAAGCCCACCCGCTACCATGGATGTATGAAGCCCACCTGCTACCATGGATGTATGAAGCCCACCCGCTAGCCATGGATGCATGAAGCCAACCCGCTGCCATGGATGTATGAAGCCCACCCGCTAGCCATGGATGCATGAAGCTCACCCGCTAGCATAGATGTATGAAGCCCACCCGCTACCATGGATGTATGAAGCCCACCCGCTACCATGGAGGTATGAAGCCCACCCGCTACCATGGATGTATGAAGCCCACCCGCTACCATGGATGTATGAAGCCCACCCGCTAGCCATGGATGCATGAAGCCAACCCGCTGCCATTGATGTATGAAGCTCATCTGCTAGCATGGATATATGAAGCCCACCCGCTAGCATAGGTGTATGAAGCCCACCCACTACCATGTATGTATGAAGCCCACCCGCTACCATGGATGTATGAAGCCAACCCGCTACCATGGATGTATGAAGCCCACCCGCTAGCATGGATGTATGAAGCTTACCCGCTACCATGGATGTATGAAGCCCACCTGCTAGCCATGGATGTATGAAACCCACCCGCTAGCATAGATGTATGAAGCCCACCCGCTACCATGGATGTATGAAGCCCACCTGCTACCATGGATGTATGAAGCCCACCCGCTAGCCATGGATGCATGAAGCCAACCCGCTGCCATGGATGTATGAAGCCCACCCGCTAGCCATGGATGCATGAAGCTCACCCGCTAGCATAGATGTATGAAGCCCACCCGCTACCATGGATGTATGAAGCCCACCCGCTACCATGGAGGTATGAAGCCCACCCGCTACCATGGATGTATGAAGCCCACCCGCTACCATGGATGTATGAAGCCCACCCGCTAGCCATGGATGCATGAAGCCAACCCGCTGCCATTGATGTATGAAGCTCATCTGCTAGCATGGATATATGAAGCCCACCCGCTAGCATAGGTGTATGAAGCCCACCCACTACCATGTATGTATGAAGCCCACCCGCTACCATGGATGTATGAAGCCGACCCGCTACCATGGATGTATGAAGCCCACCCGCTAGCATGGATGTATGAAGCTTACCCGCTACCATGGATGTATGAAGCCCACCTGCTAGCCATGGATGCATGAAGCCCACCCGCTACCATGGATGCATGAAGCCCACCCGCTACCATCGATGTATGAAGCCCACCCGCTACCATGGATGTATGAAGACCACCCGCTAGCCATGGTTGCATGAAGCCCACCCGCTACCATGGATGCATGAAGCCAACCCGCTACCATGGATGTATGAAGCCCACCCGCTACCATGGATGTATGAAGCCCACCGGCTAGCCATGGATGCATGAAGACCACCCGCTAGCATAGATGTATGAAGCCCACCCGCTACCATGGATGCATGAAGCCCACCCGCTACCATGGATGTATGAAGCCCACCCGCTTTCCATGGATGCATGAAGCCAAAATGCTGCCATGGATGTATGCAGCCCACCCGTTAGCATAGATGTATGAAGCCCCCCCCACTACCATGGATGTATGAAGCCCACCCGCTTGCCATGGATGCATGAAGCCAACCCGCTGCCATGGATGTATGAAGCCCACCCGCTACCATGGATGTATGAAGCCCACCCGCTACCATGGATGCATGAAGCCCACCCGCTACCATGGATGTATGAAGCCCACCCACTACCATGGATGCATGAAGCCAACCCCCCACCATGGATGTATGAAGCCCACACACTACCATGGATGTATGAAGACAACCCGCTGCCATGGATTTATGAATCCCACCCGCTACCATGGATGTATGAAGCCCACCAGCTACCATGGATGTATGAAGCCCACCCACTACCATGGATGAATGAAGCCCACCCGCTAGCATGGATGTATGAAGCCCACCCACTAGCATGGATGTATGAAGCCCACCCGCTACCATGGATGTATGAAGCCAACCCGCTAGCATGGATGTATGAAGCCCCCCCACTAGCATGGATGTATGAAGCCCACCCGCTACCATGGATGTATGAAGCCCACCCGCTAGAATAGATGTATGAAGCCTACCCGCTACCATGGATGTATGAAGCCCACCCGCTACTATGGATGTATGAAGCCCACCCGCTACCATGGATGTATGAAGCCCACCCGCTAGCATGGATGTATGAAGCCCACCCGCTACCATGGATGTATGAAGCCCACCCGCTAGCATGGATGTATGAAGCCCACCCACTAGCATGGATGTATGAAGCCCACCCGCTACCATAGATGTATGAAGCCCACCCGCTAGCCATGGATGCATGAAGCCCACCCGCTACCATGGATGCATGAAGCCCACCCGCTACCATGGATGTATGAAGCCCACCCGCTACCATGGATGTATGAAGCCCACCCACTACCATGGATGTATGAAGCCCACCCGCTACCATGGATGCATGAAGCCCACCCGCTACCATGGATGTATGAAGCCCTCCGGCTGTCATGGATGTATGAAGCCCGCCCGCTACCATGGATGTATGAAGCCCACCCGCTACCATGGATGCATGAAGCCCACCCACTACCATGGATGTATGAAGCCAACCCGCTACCATGAATGTATGAAGACCACCCGCTGCCATGGATGCATGAAGCCCACCCGCTACCATGGATGTATGAAGCCCTCACGCTGCCATGGATGTACGAAGCCCACCCGCTACCATGGATGTATGAAGACCACCCACTACCATGGATGTATGAAGACCACCCGCTGCCATGGATGTATGAAGCCCACCCGCTACCATGGATGTATGAAGCCCTCTTGCTGCCATGGATGTATGAAGCCTACCCGCTACCATGGATGTATGAAGACCACCCGCTACCATGGATGTATGAAGCCCTCCCGCTGCCATGGATGTATGAAGCCCACCCGCTACCATGGATGCATGAAGCCCTCCCGCTGCCATGGATGTATGAAGCCTACCCGCTACCATGGATGTATGAAGCCCACCCGCTACCATGGATGTATGAAGCCCACCAGCTACCATGGATGTATGAAGCACACCCACTACCATGGATGAATGAAGCCCACCCGCTAGCATGGATGTATGAAGCCCACCCACTAGCATGGATGTATGAAGCCCACCCGCTACCATGGATGTATGAAGCCAACCCGCTAGCATGGATGTATGAAGCCCACCCACTAGCATGGATGTATGAAGCCCACCTGCTACCATGGATGTATGAAGCCCCCCCGCTAGCATAGATGTATGAAGCCTACCCGCTACCATGGATGTATGAAGCCCACCCGCTAATATGGATGTATGAAGCCCACCCGCTACCATGGATGTATGAAGCCCACCCGCTAGCATGGATGTATGAAGCCCACCCGCTACCATGGATGTATGAAGCCCACCCGCTAGCATGGATGTATGAAGCCCACCCGCTAGCATGGATGTATGAAGCCCACCCGCTACCATGGATGCATGAAGCCCACCCGCTACCATGGATGTATGAAGCCCTCCCGCTGCCATGGATGTATGAAGCCCACCCGCTACTATGGATGTATGAAGACCACCCGCTACCATGGATGTATGAAGACCACCCGCTGCCATGGATGTATGAAGCCCACCCGCTACCATGGATGTATGAAGCCCTCCCGCTGCCATGGATGTATGAAGCCTACCCGCTACCATGGATGTATGAAGACCACCCGCTACCATGGATGTATGAAGCCCACCCGCTACCATGGATGCATGAAGCCCTCCCGCTGCCATGGATGTATGAAGCCTACCCGCTACCATGGATGTATGAAGCCCACCCGCTACCATGGATGTATGAAGACCACCCGCTACCATGGATGTATGAAGCCCTACCGCTGCCATGGATGTATGAAGCCTACCCGCTACCATGGATGTATGAAGACCACCCGCTACCATGGATGCATGAAGCTCACCCGCTACCATGGATGTATGAAGCCCACCCACTACCATGGATGCATGAAGCCAACCCGCCACCATGGATGTATGAAGCCCACACGCTACCATGGATGTATGAAGACCACCCGCTACCATGGATGTATGAAGCCCACCTGCTACCATGGATGTATGAAGCCCTCCCGCTGCCATGGATGTATGAAGCCTACCCGCTACCATGGATGTATGAAGACCACCCGCTACCATGGATGTATGAAGCCCTCCCGCTGCCATGGATGTATGAAGCCCACCCGCTACCATGGATGCATGAAGCCCTCCCGCTGCCATGGATGTATGAAGCCTACCCGCTACCATGGATGTATGAAGCCCACCCGCTACCATGGATGTATGAAGACCACCCGCTACCATGGATGTATGAAGCCCACCCGCTACCATGGATGCATGAAGCCCTCCCGCTGCCATGGATGTATGAAGCCTACCCGCTACCATGGATGTATGAAGCCCACCCGCTACCATGGATGTATGAAGACCACCCGCTACCATGGATGTATGAAGCCCTACCGCTGCCATGGATGTATGAAGCCTACCCGCTACCATGGATGTATGAAGACCACCCGCTACCATGGATGCATGAAGCTCACCCGCTACCATGGATGTATGAAGCCCACCCACTACCATGGATGCATGAAGCCAACCCGCCACCATGGATGTATGAAGCCCACACGCTACCATGGATGTATGAAGACCACCCGCTACCATGGATGTATGAAGCCCACCTGCTACCATGGATGTATGAAGCCCTCCCGCTGCCATGGATGTATGAAGCCTACCCGCTACCATGGATGTATGAAGACCACCCGCTACCATGGATGTATGAAGCCCTCCCGCTGCCATGGATGTATGAAGCCCACCCGCTACCATGGATGCATGAAGCCCTCCCGCTGCCATGGATGTATGAAGCCTACCCGCTACCATGGATGTATGAAGCCCACCCGCTACCATGGATGTATGAAGACCACCCGCTACCATGGATGTATGAAGCCCACCCGCTACCATGGATGTATGAAGACCACCCGCTACCATGGATGTATGAAGCCTACCCGCTACCATGGATGTATGAAGACCACCCGCTACCATGGATGCATGAAGCCCTCCCGCTGCCATGGATGTATGAAGCCCACCCGCTACCATGGATGCATGAAGCCCTCCCGCTGCCATGGATGTATGAAGACCACCCGCTACCATGGATGTATGAAGACCACCCGCTACCATGGATGTATGAAGCCTACCCGCTGCCATGGATGTATGAAGCCCACCCGCTACCATGGATGCATGAAGCCCTCCCGCTGCCATGGATGTATGAAGCCCACCCGCTACCATGGATGCATGAAGCCCTCCCGCTGCCATGGATGTATGAAGCCTACCCGCTACCATGGATGTATGAAGACCACCCGCTACCATGGATGCATGAAGCCCACCCGCTACCATAGATGTATGAAGCCCACCCGCTACCATGGATGCATGAAGCCAACCCGCCACCATGGATGCATGAAGCCCACCCGTTACCATGGATGTATGAAGCCCACCCACTACCATGGATGCATGAAGCCAACCCGCCACCATGGATGTATGAAGTCCTCCCGCTAGCATGGATGTATGAAGAGGAAAGGTCATTACGATATGGAGAATACAGATCTTATAATCCGGCCTCCTGCTTGATAATCCAGAATGTCATGTAATACAGAGAATATAAGCGAATAAACCGTCCTTCACATGCGCTACTTCATGTGTGTGAACGATCCTGTAAGATCTCCGTTGCTCTACTCACGTCCGAGTTGCACCCGCGCGGGATCCGTTTTCACGGATAGAGTTGAGTCTGTTGAGGGATCCGTGAAAACGGAAGCAAACAGGACATGTTTACAACGGCCCCTCACACGGTCCACTGAGACGGCGGCTCCGCTGAGATACATGCGTCCGCGTGACAGCCGTTTCTTTAACGTCCGAGTTCCCACATTGCGTGAACGTTCCAGAATTTCCGCAGCGTTTCCAGTAGCAGTAAAGTGAATGAGGTTCAGAAAATCTCCGGCCCGCGCTGCGAAAAAAACCGCAGAAAAGTCGAGTGGAAAGCGTTCTGCTGGGCGACTTTCAATCCCGCAGCCTGACGGTTTATGCTGCACGTCCGGTGCGGAGACGCCGCGTGTTTGGCTCATAGACTTCAATGCGGAGCAGAAATTCCACAAGAGATTTGTGTTGCGGCTTGTACAGCGTTTACGGAGCGGAAACGCAGCAAAAAACGCTGGAAATCTGCAGGAGGCGTGTACTTCTCTGTAATCAATGGTTGACGCAGCAGAAACGCACTCTTTGAGCCGCCACGTGTTCCTTTTATCGCCGCTGCCTGGTACCATTTTGGGCACATTGGACTTTTTGATTCCTTTTTATTACGTTTTGTGGGAGGGACGAACAGAAAACGGTTATTCTGGCATTATTTTATTGCTATACATTTGTATTCTTTTGTAATCGTAGCGAACATATTTATAGCGCACAGGAAAACTATAAAAACCATTAGCAAAGAATGGCGTCATTTTTTTTTCCCATTATGCCCCTAAAACAATGAATAAAAGGTATTAAATACATTAGCGCTCGTAACGTCCTCGTAACGGACCGGTATTCAGGACAGGGAGATACAAAAAATAAGCTTAATGGAATAAAAGATTTCAATTATTTTGCTCTGGCGTACAATGGCAGCGTTAGCAAAAGTAACCAATCAGATTTCAGCTTTCATTTGTTTACCTGCTTTGACACTATGAAAGCTGGAGTCTGATTGGTTGCTCTGGGCATTATTGCTGTATAACTATCTATGAACATGAAGGACGTAGTTTCAGTAATGGACACCACTCAAACTCATTGTATGTTCCATGTTGCTACTTATATAACAATCCTCCGAGAATGACTCTTCCCTGGACCTGGTTTCAATCGATTCCCGGAGGTGTACCAACATGGCCGACTTAAGGCGTTTTGCGTGTACAAACATGGCCGTCGCTAGTAAACATACGACTACGCTTCCCAGCATGCGCTGTAACCCGACTTCCTGTTTACCCGGATGTAGTTGTGTGCGGCTGCCGGGGAATTGACAGAGTGAGGTGAGAAATGAACTGTAATATTGTTATTATATAACATGGGGGGAGGGGCTCTACTGGGGTCATTATTATTGACAGTATTATTATATTTATTGTGCTGCACGCGAGGGGGAGCGGGACTACAAGTCCCAGAATGCAAAGAGGCTGGGTATTAATGCGATATCTATTATCCCTTTCCCAGCCCAAGTCAGGGCCCAGTAGTATATGGGGGGGGTGTTTAACCCTTAACTGACCGGCATATTTTGGGCCTTAATGACAGCCATGTTTTTTATGGCGTTCGCCGTGTGGGTCAAATAACGTAGCGGTTTTATGGTTCGGGTCGTTGCGGAGGCGATCATACCAAATACATGTCGATTATTTTTGAAACCTTTTCATAATAAAGCGGATAAAGTGAGTTTTTCATGTTTTTTTACGTGGAATTTTTCATGATTTATTATAAAATGTCTTGATCTTTTTCCACGATGCGATCGTTTTGTGGCTTTTATAACACACGGCCGGCCGCACTTCTGTAGGACCTAATAGTCATACACTGATGGCAGACCCGGGGTTTTTTTTTTATTAGACTCCCGGTTGCTATGGAAACCATCGTCACCCCACAATAGCGCCGTGTGTGTGACAGAGCTCCCTCCCGGTTAAACCACTTAGATGTTATGGTCGCTATTGACCGTGGCATCTAAGGGGTGAAACGCGGTAGATCGGTCCTGTGTCGTGGATCGGTCCTGTGTCGTGGATCGGTCCTGTGTCGTGGATCGGGCCGGTGTAGCGGATCGGTGCGGTGTAGCGGATCGGTGCGGTGTAGCGGATCGGTGCGGTGTAGCGGACCGGTGCAGTGTAGCGGATCGGTGCGGTGTAGCGGATCGGTGCGGTGTAACGGATCGGTGCGGTGTAGCGGATCGGTGCGGTGTAGCGGTTCTGTGCGGTGTAGCGGATCTGTGCGGTGTAGCGGATCGGTGCGGTGTAGCGGATCGGTGCGGTGTAGCGGATCGGTGCGGTGTAGCGGATCGGTGCGGTGTAGCGGATCGGTGCGGTGTAGCGGATCGGTGCGGTGTAGCGGATCGGTGCGGTGTAGCGGATCGGTGCGGTGTAGCGGATCGGTGCGGTGTAGCGGATTGGTGCGGTGTAGCGGGGCGGTGTAACGGATCGGTGCGGTGTAGCGGATCGGTGCGGTGTAGCGGATCGGTGCGGTGTAGCGGATCGGTGCGGTGTAGCGGATCGGTGCGGTGTAGCGGATTGGTGCGGTGTAGCGGGGCGGTGTAACGGATCGGTGCGGTGTAGCGGATCGGTGCGGTGTAGCGGATCGGTGCGGTGTAGCGGATCGGTGCGGTGTAGCGGATCGGTGCGGTGTAGCGGATCGGTGCGGTGTAGCGGGGCGGTGTAACGGATCGGTGCGGTGTAGCGGATCGGTGCGGTGTAGCGGATCGGTGCGGTGTAGCGGATCGGTGCGGTGTAGCGGATCGGGCCGGTGTAGCGGATCGGTGCGGTGTAGCGGATCTGTGCGGTGTAGCGGATCGGTGCGGTGTAGCGGATCGGGCCGGTGTAGCGGATCGGTGCGGTGTAGCGGATCGGTGCGGTGTAGCGGATCGGTGCGGTGTAGCGGATCTGTGCGGTGTAGCGGATCGGTGCGGTGTAGCGGATCGGTGCGGTGTAGCGGATCGGGCCGGTGTAGCGGATCGGGCCGGTGTAGCGGATCGGTGCGGTGTAGCGGATCTGTGCGGTGTAGCGGATCGGTGCGGTGTAGCGGATCGGTGCGGTGTAGCGGATCTGTGCGGTGTAGCGGATCTGTGCGGTGTAGCGGATCTGTGCGGTGTAGCGGATCGGTGCGGTGTAGCGGATCGGGCCGGTGTAGCGGATCGGGCCGGTGTAGCGGATCGGGCCGGTGTAGCGGATCGGTGCGGTGTAGCGGATCGGGCCGGTGTAGCGGATCGGGCCGGTGTAGCGGATCGGTGCGGTGTAGCGGATCTGTGCGGTGTAGCGGATCGGTGCGGTGTAGCGGATCGGTGCGGTGTAGCGGATCTGTGCGGTGTAGCGGATCTGTGCGGTGTAGCGGATCTGTGCGGTGTAGCGGATCGGTGCGGTGTAGCGGATCGGGCCGGTGTAGCGGATCGGGCCGGTGTAGCGGATCGGGCCTCCACCACATGTTTGACGTTGCTCAGTATTTTTGTTGCAGGGAATATTACACCAAGAGGGAAACTGACTCCTTCGGATCGGGCCGGTGTCGTGGATCGGGCCGGTGTCGTGGATCGGTCCGGTGTAGGGGATCGGTCCGGTGTAGCGGATCGGTCCGGTGTAGCGGATCGGTCCGGTGTCGCGGATCGGTCCGGTGTCGCGGATCGGTCCCGTGTCGCGGATCGGTCCGGTGTAGCGGATCGGTCCGGTGTAGCGGATCGGGCCGGTGTAGCGGATCGGGCCGGTGTAGCGGATCGGGCCGGTGTAGCGGATCGGGCCGGTGTAGCGGATCGGGCCGGTGTAGCGGATCGGGCCGGTGTAACGGATCGGGCCGGTGTAGCGGATCGGGCCGGTGTAGCGGATCGGGTCGGTGTAACGGATCGGGCCGGTGTAGCGGATCGGTGCGGTGTAGCGGATCGGTGCGGTGTAGCGGATCGGTGCGGTGTAGCGGATCGGTGCGGTGTAGCGGATCGGTGCGGTGTAGCGGATCGGTGCGGTGTAGCGGATCGGTGCGGTGTAGCGGATCGGGCCTCCACCACACGTTTGACGTTGCTCAGTATTTTTGTTGCAGGGAATATTACACCAAGAGGGAAACTGACTCCTTCCGCTTGTGGGACGGCCGCGGAGCAAGGAGGCGGCACCCATGAGAGGAGGCGCGGGAGCGTTGCCAGGATCGGATGTCACCACGGCGATGGTAAGATTATCCATGTATAGTCTGTGTTTATGCCGGCGCGTCTTTGGTCATGTGTTGGAATGGGGCGGGCGTGTCGGGGAGTCACCGGTGATGCGTGGGAAAAGGGGAGGGGTTTAGGCGCATCTCAGGTCACGTGTGTGAAAGGCGTGGTCTCATTGGCTGGAGGGGGAAGAGGAGGATGCTGGGACTTGTAGGCTTTGAACATGCGCTGCAAAAAAAAAAACGTCCAGCTTTCCGGAGTGTTTGTATAAAGAGGCGCACTAGTGACCGATCCCCTGGACACCCGCTACTTCATGATCAGCGGGGATACTATTTATAGGATCTTCATATGGCGGTCCTCGTGATTCCTTATACAGCCTGGTAACGAGGGGGCCCCCGCGCGTGCTGCGCTCTACATTGTAGAAAGCTCGCAACTTCAGATGGGAATATCTCTTTAAAGAGGAGCGGTCCCTCTCCTGACACGTCCGTTTTACTAAATACTTCTATTCCCCATGAAATAATAATTCTGGAGCAACTGTTCTTAGAACTCTACATTGTGCCATTCCTCTGTTATTCCTCCTAGAAATATATGAATAAATTGACAACTGGGTGTTACCGGTTGGGGGTGTGTCCCTACACAGACTGACACTGACCAATCAGTGCTGACATAGGCTGTAGGACACGCCCCTTTGTCAAGAGAAAGGCGAACACTCAGTTGTCTATATATTCTCACATTTTTAGGAGGAATAACAGAGGGACAGCCCAACTCAGAGCTCTAAGAAAATATGTTCCAAAATTGTTATATTCTGAAGTATTTACCGAAACAGACGTGTCAGGAGAGTGGACCGGTCCTTGAAGTGGTACAAATTCAGAGTTAATAATGGGGACTCCCCGGTCAGGACTCTCATCCTGCCAGGTACACAGAGCATTCCCCTTGTCAAAGGGGCGTGTCCCTACAGTCTCACTGTCAGCCCTGATTGGACAATGTTAGAGACACCCCTAACTGGTAACACCAAGTTGGCAATTTATTCATAAATTTCTAGGAGGAATAACAGAGGAACGGCACAATGTAGAGTTATAAGAGAGGATTCTGTAGAGTTGTTGTTTTATGGGGAACACTCCGTCACTATCTTCACTTTTCTAGATCCCGACGAGTTCTCCTTAATCAGCCTGAAGATGGAGATCCCGAGAGGACCAGCCGAAGGCGAGAACAAGCGCTTCATCATTCCCTCTGAGGAACCTGCGGGGGTCCCGGTGAGGAAACGTGATCGCTATAATCTACAGCCGCCCATATACAGTGCCCGCCGGGTGCCAGGGTCACGACTGACGTGTACATGTGGTTATTAGTCGGGTGTGGTCAGCCGGTTCCCCGATGTTAGATGTTTCGGGGTGTTGGGATCATCATGCCGATCCTTTGTTCCGGCAGGTCCCGCCCCCTATTAATAACACATGCATGCTGGGACAATGTTATTAATGTTATACCTGCGTTGATTATCGGTGCCCCCCGAGTAAGACAACATGAGAGCCCTTTTACACGGGCAGATATTCAAGCTCAGACGAGAAACGGGAGAAGAAATGCCCCGGGCCTTGGGCCCTATAACCATGACGAGGAGAGCCATGTGGCTTACCATGACAGCCTCCCGCTCCTCGATCTCTCCCGCTCGCTGGTAACATCTCCAGTCAGACAAGCCGACCCATGAGCAGGCGTGGCCCATCTTGCGGCCCCTCTCCCCGTCTCCTCAGCCCGCAGACTCCTATCTTGATTGTGGAGTTCTCCAGTCAGTGGTTCCTCTGGCCCGGCCCTCAGATTGTTCTACATGACGCCGGACGATGTCTCTTCTCCCTTGTCACGGAGACTTTATACTCTAATGTGGCCCTTTAATATAAAGAAACTTCTGACCATTATAGACATGAAGTTGTGATCGGTGGGAGTTCGGGTGCCGAGACCTCCAACGTTTGCTAGAACAAAGGGGTACAAGGTGCGGAGGCGTTATTCTTTACTCTGCAACACTTGGGGCATGTGGAGAGATGAAGATGGGCCGAATCATGGTGTGCCCCTTCCCAGCAGTGGCCCGTGGACCCGTATTCCCACTGATCACAACTGGCTTGTCTTTATGACACGTGAGCAGTGACTCTTCAGTGAGATCCAGCACCCCCGAGACTTGCACCACCTGCGGACGTCCGTCTGGCTGTTTTATTCCGGTCCTGGAGGTCCTGGGCTTCTTTCAGGGCATGGCAATGTGGGACTCTCTTAATGGTGGATGTAGACACTTTGGTAGCTGATCTTTGAAGGTCCTTCACCATTTCCTTTGGACCATTCGGACCAGAAAAATGTTTGGAAATTGATCCTAAGGGGGATCCGGACTCGTGGTGGTGCGCCATTTTATTTTTTTTCTCAAGGGTTTTTTGAGTTTTTGTTTTTTTCCCCATTTGTATCAAGGGCAAAAAGACAGGGTGAGCGCAGGCGTAGGCGTAACCCCTTACCGCATGTTGACTTAATAATACATCAACGGATAGTTGAGGCCCCTATTAAGTCAAGGTGATTGCAGTGCCACGCTGCCACTATGTGGTGGACGGCTGTAATACACGGCCACACGCCTGCCGCCACTGCTGGGGTCGGAGTAACTCTGTGTCCTGATCAAATCTGATTGCGGCATAGTTCACACTAACCAATCTTTATTGAGAAGAACCGATTGGTCAGTAACCAGGCTGTGTGTGCCTTTATTTGTTGGGCAAAGCACCTGTGAAACCCAATCTCCCGGTCCAGGTGTTAGTTTAGTTACATTGTGTTTGTCTATAACTGTGACTCCAATCACACCACATTTTATAAGTAATCCGGTCATTCCCTTCCTTTTCCTTGTAACGGTATGACCCCGTCCTTTTCCTTGTAACGGTATGACCCCGTCCTTTTCCTTGTAACGGTATGACCCCGTCCTTTTCCTTGTAACGGTATGACCCCGTCCTTTTCCTTGTAACGGTATGACCCCGTCCTTTTCCTTGTAACGGTATGACCCCGTCCTTTTCCTTGTAACGGTATGACCCCGTCCTTTTCCTTGTAACGGTATGACCCCGTCCTTTTCCTTGTAACGGTATGACCCCGTCCTTTTCCTTGTAACGGTATGACCCCGTCCTTTTCCTTGTAACGGTATGACCCGTCCTTTTCCTTGTAACGGTATGACCCCGTCCTTTTCCTTGTAACGGTATGACCCCGTCCTTTTCCTTGTAACGGTATGACCCCGTCCTTTTCCTTGTAACGGTATGACCCGTCCTTTTCCTTGTAACGGTATGACCCCGTCCTTTTCCTTGTAACGGTATGACCCCGTCCTTTTCCTTGTAACGGTATGACCCCGTCCTTTTCCTTGTAACGGTATGACCCCGTCCTTTTCCTTGTAACGGTATGACCCGTCCTTTTCCTTGTAACGGTATGACCCCGTCCTTTTCCTTGTAACGGTATGACCCCGTCCTTTTCCTTGTAACGGTATGACCCCGTCCTTTTCCTTGTAACGGTATGACCCCGTCCTTTTCCTTGTAACGGTATGACCCCGTCCTTTTCCTTGTAACGGTATGACCCCGTCCTTTTCCTTGTAACGGTATGACCCGTCCTTTTCCTTGTAACGGTATGACCCCGTCCTTTTCCTTGTAACGGTATGACCCCGTCCTTTTCCTTGTAACGGTATGACCCCGTCCTTTTCCTTGTAACGGTATGACCCCGTCCTTTTCCTTGTAACGGTATGACCCCGTCCTTTTCCTTGTAACGGTATGACCCCGTCCTTTTCCTTGTAACGGTATGACCCCGTCCTCTACCTCCACGTAGTTGTCATCTTTTGTGGGGCCATTCATGATATGACTTGTCCACTATGTTTTTACGAGGTTTCAGTTGTTCTTTTATAGGTACGTTCCCTGTTTCAGGCCCCGGCAGCCATTCAGCCGTCCGCTGTGGGGTCATCTGGGAGTTATGCAGATTACATTTTTCAGAAAGCTCCTGAGCGGAGACCTCCAGGGCAGAAGTCGGGTCCGGACTCAGGACAGAAACCTCCGTGTGAAAAGTTGCATTTGGGCTTAAAACTCGCGACCGATTTAGACCCAGAATCAAAATCCCAATGTGAGAGCCCATCCCCCGGCCTGAAACTGAGGACTCACGATGAAAAGGAGAACCCGCAGAATGTGGCCGCTTCATCCATCCCAGGTGTTCGGCCTGGAGGCGGGAGGAGCGGCATTGTGGTCAGCCCTCGACAGGTGACGTAGAGAACGCAGTGTATCAGCATTTTCCTTCCTCTAGATATTTGCTGCGGATTCTCCTCCACGTGGGGCAGGAATTGACTTGCGCTGAAGAATTTTTCATTCGGAACGTGTCAATTTAGGCTGCGGAATAGTTGCGCATTTGTTGCAGATTTTCCCCATTGACTTTAATAGGAAGAAAAAAATTAGAAACAAATGGTAAATGCCACGGTTTTTTTTCTGCAGTTCCACAGCAAAAATGGCAACTAAAAGGGGAAAAAACAACTTTGCACCTTGAAACAAAAAAATATTATACACTCCTCCCCCGGTGACACATGATCACTAGGAACACTGGGGGGGGCGTGGTTATGTAATGACACATGATCACTAGGAACACTGGAGGGGCGTGGTTACGTGATGACATGATCACTAGGAATGCTTGGGGGCGTGGTTACGTGATGACACATTATCACTGGGGGGCGTGGTTATGTAATGACACGATCACTAGGAACGCTTGAGTGCGTGGTTACGTGATGACACATGATCACTTGGAACACTGGGGGCGTGGTTATGTAATGACACATGATCACTAGGAACACTGGGGGGCGTGGTTATGTAATGACACGATCACTAGGAACGCTTGAGGGCGTGGTTACGTGATGACACATGATCACTAGGAACACTGGGGGGCGTGGTTATGTAATGACACATGATCACTAGGAACACTGGGGGCGTGGTTATGTAATGCCACATGATCACTGGGGGGCGTGGTTATGTAATGCCACATGATCACTGGGGGGCGTGGTTATGTAATGACACATGATCACTAGGAACACTGGGGGTGTGGTTACGTGATGACACATGATCACTAAGAAGGCATGGGGGCGTGGTTATGTAATGACACAAGATCACTAGGAACACTGGAGGGGCGTGGTTATGTAATGACACATGATCACTGGGGGTGTGGTTATGTTCTGACACATGATCACTAGGAACACTGGGGGGCATGGTTATGTAATGACACGATCACTAGGAACACTGGGGGGCATGGTTATGTAATGACACGATCACTAGGAACACTGGGGGGCGTGGTTATGTAATGACACGATCACTAGGAACACTGGGGGGCGTGGTTATGTAATGACACATGATCACTAAGAAGGCATGGGGGCGTGGTTATGTAATGACACAAGATCACTAGGAACACTGGAGGGGCGTGGTTATGTAATGACACATGATCACTGGGGGTGTGGTTATGTTCTGACACATGATCACTAGGAACACTGGGGGGCATGGTTATGTAATGACACGATCACTAGGAACACTGGGGGGCGTGGTTATGTAATGACACGATCACTAGGAACACTGGGGGGCGTGGTTATGTAATGACACGATCACTAGGAACACTGGGGGGCGTGGTTATGTAATGACACATGATCACTAGGAACACTGGGGGCGTGGTTATGTAATGGCACATGATCACTAGGAACACTGGGGGCGTGGTTATGTAATGACACATGATCACTAGGAACACTGGGGGTGTGGTTATGTAATGACACGATCACTAGGAACACTGGGGGCGTGGTTATGTAATGACACATGATCACTAGGAACACTGGGTATGGTTATCTAATGACACATGATCACTAGGAACACTGGGGGGGGCGTGGTTACATGACACATGAGCACTAGGAACGCTTGGGGGCGTGGTTACGTGATGACATGATCACTAGGAATGCTTGGGGGCGTGGTTACGTGATGACACATTATCACTGGGGGGCGTGGTTATGTAATGACACGATCACTAGGAACGCTTGAGTGCGTGGTTACGTGATGACACATGATCACTTGGAACACTGGGGGCGTGGTTATGTAATGACACATGATCACTAGGAACACTGGGGGGCGTGGTTATGTAATGACACGATCACTAGGAACGCTTGAGGGCGTGGTTACGTGATGACACATGATCACTAGGAACACTGGGGGGCGTGGTTATGTAATGACACATGATCACTAGGAACACTGGGGGGGCTTGGTTACGTGATGACACGATCACTAGGAACACTGGGGGGCGTGGTTACGTGATGACACAACTACAGGTAGCCCGATCATCAATCACATGATGACACAAATGAGGGGTGTTTGACCTGCAGTATTATAATGTGAGTGACCCGATCATCGATCACGTGGTGACACCTGCAGTATTATAATGTGAGTGACCCGATCATCGATCACGTGGTGACACCTGCAGTATTATAATGTGAGTGACCCGATCATCGATCACGTGGTGACACCTGCAGTATTATAATGGGAGTGACCCTATCATCGATCACGTGGTGACACCTGCAGTATTATAATGGGAGTGACCCGATCATCGATCACGTGGTGACACCTGCAGTATTATAATGGGAGTGACCCTATCATCGATCACGTGGTGACACCTGCAGTATTATAATGGGAGTGACCCGATCATCGATCACGTGGTGACACCTGCAGTATTATAATGTGAGTGACCCGATCATCGATCACGTGGCGACACCTGCAGTATTATAATGGGAGTGACCCGATCATCGATCACGTGGTGACACCTGCAGTATTATAATGGGAGTGACCCGATCATCGATCACGTGGTGACACCTGCAGTATTATAATGGGAGTGACCCTATCATCGATCACGTGGTGACACCTGCAGTATTATAATGGGAGTGACCCGATCATCGATCACGTGGTGACACCTGCAGTATTATAATGTGAGTGACCCGATCATCGATCACGTGGCGACACCTGCAGTATTATAATGGGAGTGACCCGATCATCGATCACGTGGTGACACCTGCAGTATTATAATGTGAGTGACCCGATCATCGATCACGTGGCGACACCTGCAGTATTATAATGGGAGTGACCCGATCATCGATCACGTGGTGAAACCTGCAGTATTATAATGGGAGTGACCCGATCATCGATCACGTGGTGACACCTGCAGTACTATAATGGGAGTGACCCGATCATCGATCACGTGGTGACACCTGCAGTATTATAATGGGAGTGACCCGATCATCGATCACGTGGTGACACATGCAGTATTATAATGGGAGTGACCCGATCATCGATCACGTGGTGACACCTGCAGTATTATAATGTGAGTGACCCGATCATCGATCACGTGGCGACACCTGCAGTATTATAATGGGAGTGACCCGATCATCGATCACGTGGTGACACCTGCAGTATTATAATGTGAGTGACCCGATCATAGATCACGTGGCGACACCTGCAGTATTATAATGGGAGTGACCCAATCATCGATCACGTGGTGACACCTGCAGTATTATAATGGGAGTGACCCGATCATCGATCACGTGGTGACACCCGCAGTATTATAATATTATAATGGTAGTGTACAGGTCCTGGTTTATGAGGAGTTCCCGCTCTGTGACACTTGTATCTTTGAGGATCCCACATAGTGATTTCAGTAATAATCGGGTCAGCTTTTGTTTGACAGCCGGGGGTGGATGGCAGATTACAGGAAGGGCGACACCTAGTGGCAGTAAATGATGAAGTTGTTCCACTATTAATAAGTTGCTGAGTCCATGAAAGGTCCGTCTTCTCTGTTCTGACCTCGCTGCCCCGTTTTATTGCAGAGGGGGAACCCACTTCTTAAGCATGTTCGGAATATACCTTGGGAGTTTGGAGAGATTGTGCCGGATTATTTACTGGGGGAGACGTGTTGCGCCCTCTTTCTTAGGTGAGTAACATATAAAGTATAATCTTTTTTTTGCCAAGTTTGAGTCACTTTGTAAAATGAGGTTCTCATAGCGCTGCCTGTCAATTGCAATACCGCTCTTCACCACTGCAGGCAGCAGATGATTGTTTCCCACAGCCTGTATATAGTGTATAGAACGGAGCTGCCGCCTATAGATGTTCCCTTCTTATACTCGGATCAGTGTGAGTTGTTGTCATTTACGGTCTGTGGATTTATTGACCGTCCGTTCCGTTGTCCGATGTTCTCTTCTTTTTCTAGTTTGCGATATCACAACCTGAATCCGGAGTACGTGCACACGCGGCTGCGATCTTTGGGTCAGTCCTACGCTCTCCGCGTTCTTCTGGTGCTGGTGGATGTGGTAAGACACACGTTCGCGCCGTTACTCGGGGGCAGGGGGCACATTTACATTATTTTGTTCCCTCTTTATTTTTGCAGAAGGACCCACATTTTACACTGAAAGAGTTGGCCAAGATCTGTATCCTGTCAGACGTCACGCTGATCCTGAGCTGGAGGTAGGAGGGAGCGCCACTAGTCTGTCTGGTCACATGTTACCCCCGGGCAGCGGAGGATACGGGGGGGACGGAGCTGTAGGTAGGAGGAAGCGCCACTAGTCTGTCCGGTCTCATGTTACCCCAGGGCAGCGGAGGATACGGGGGGGACGGAGCTGGAGGTAGGAGGGAGCGCCACTAGTCTGTCTGGTCTCATGTTACCCTGGGGCAGCGGAGGATACGGGGGGGGACGGAGCTGGAGGTGGGAGAGAGCGCCACTAGCCTGTCCGGTCACATGTTACCCCGGGGCAGCGGAGGATACGGGGGGGACGGAGCTGGAGGTGGGAGAGAGCGCCACTAGCCTGTCCGGTCACATGTTACCCCGGAGCAGCGGAGGATACGGGGGAGGGGGCGCTGGATGTAGGAGAGAGCGCCACTAGCCTGTCTGGTCACATGTTACCCCGGGGCAGCGGAGGATATGGGGGGGGTGGAGCAGGAGAGAGTGCCACTAGTCTGTCCGGTCTCATGTTACCCTGGGGCAGCGGAGGATACGGGGGGGCGGAGCAGGAGAGAGTGCCACTAGTCTGTCCGGTCTCATGTTACCCCGGGGCAGCGGAGGATACGGGGGGGACGGAGCTGGAGGTAGGAGGGAGCGCCACTAGCCTGTCCGGTCACATGTTACCCCGGGGCAGCGGAGGATACGGGGGGGCGGAGCTGGAGGTAGGAGGGAGCGCCACTAGCCTGTCCGGTCTCATGTTACCCCGGGGCAGCGGAGGATACGGGGGGGACGGAGCTGGAGGTGGGAGAGAGCGCCACTAGCCTGTCCGGTCACATGTTACCCCGGAGCAGCGGAGGATACGGGGGAGGGGGGCGCTGGATGTAGGAGAGAGTGCCACTAGCCTGTCCGGTCACATGTTACCCCGGGGCAGCGGAGGATACGGGGGGGGGCGGAGCAGGAGAGAGCGCCACTAGCCTGTCCCGTCTCATGTTACCCCGGGGCAGCGGAGGATACGGGGGGGACGGAGCTGGAGGTAGGAGAGAGCGCCACTAGTCTGTCCGGTCACATGTTACCCCGGGGCAGCGGAGGATACGGGGGGGACGGAGCTGGAGGTAGGAGGGAGCACCACTAGCCTGTCCGGTCACATATTACCCCGGGGCAGCGGAGGATACAGGGGGGAACGGACACTGAGCTGGAGGTAGGAGGGAGCGCCACTAGTCTGTCCGGTCTCATGTTACCCCGGGGCAGCGGAGGATACGGGGGACGACGACACTGAGCTGGAGGTAGGAGAGAGCGCCACTAGCCTGTCAGGTCACATGTTACCCCGGGGCAGCGGAGGATACGGGGTCGGGGACACTGAGCTGGAGGTAGGAGAGAGCGCCACTAGCCTGTCAGGTCACATGTTACCCCGGGGCAGCGGAGGATACGGGGACGACGACGACACTGAGCTGGAGATAGGAGAGAGCGCCACTAGCCTGTCAGGTCACATGTTACCCCGGGGCAGCGGAGGATACGGGGGGGACGACGACACTGAGCTGGAGGTAGGAGAGAGCGCCACTAGCCTGTCAGGTCACATGTTACCCCGGGGCAGCGGAGGATACGGGGGGGGCGACGACACGGAGCTGGAGGTAGGAGAGAGCGACACTAGCCTGTCCGGTCACATGTTACCCCGGGGCAGCGGAGGATACGGGGGGGACGGAGCTGGAGGTAGGAGGGAGCGCCACTAGCCTGTCAGGTCACATGTTACCCCGGGGCAGCGGAGGATACGGGGGACGATGACACGGAGCTGGAGGTAGGAGAGAGCGCCACTAGCCTGTCAGGTCACATGTTACCCCGGGGCAGCGGAGGATACGGGGGGGACGACGACACTGAGCTGGAGGTAGGAGAGAGTGCCACTAGCCTGTCAGGTCACATGTTACCCCGGGGCAGCGGAGGATACGGGGGGGACGACGACACGGAGCTGGAGGTAGGAGAGAGTGCCACTAGCCTGTCCGGTCACATGTTACCCCGGGGCAGCGGAGGATACGGGGGGGACGGAGCTGGAGGTAGGAGGGAGCGCCACTAGCCTGTCAGGTCACATGTTACCCCGGGGCAGCGGAGGATACGGGGGACGACGACACGGAGCTGGAGGTAGGAGAGAGCGCCACTAGCCTGTCCGGTCACATGTTACCCCGGGGCAGCGGAGGATACGGGGACGACGACACGGAGCTGGAGGTAGGAGAGAGCGCCACTAGTCTGTCCGGTCTCATGTTACCCTGGGGCAGCGGAGGATACGGGGGGGACGACACGGAGCTGGAGGTAGGAGAGAGCGCCACTAGCCTGTCAGGTCACATGTTACCCCGGGGCAGCGGAGGATCCGGGGGGGGCGCTGATCCTGAGCTGGAGGTAGGAGAGGGCGCCACTAGTCTGTCCGGTCTCCTGTTACCCCGGGGCAGCGGAGGATACGGGGGGAGGGGGGGGCGGAGCTGGAGGTAGGAGGGAGCGCCACTAGTCTGTCCGGTCACATGTTACCCCGGGGCAGCGGAGAATACGGGGGGGGGGGGCACGTCAGTTTATAGGATTTGATTCAGTATTTTAATGTAAACTGTGTCAGGGTTTTCTCTGGTGTCGTCCGGGTGAGCACCCAATATGGCGGAGAAGTAAACAGAGAGAGCAATGGAAGACGCTGGGTCTGATCAATCAACGTGTGCGTCACTTATCTGGGAAGGGGTGGCAGCAGGATGCATTATGGGAAGACAAGCCAGCGGGGGCAGGAGGCTGATCTGGACAATGTTCTGCGGGAAACCTTGTGTCCTGACGTTCATGTGGCTGTGAGACGTACCCCCGACCTAAACATTGCTGCAGACCCCCCCCTTCATGGCAGCGCTATTCCCTAATGGCAGTGCCCTCTGTCAGCATCATAATGCCCCCGCCACGCTGCAGGATAGTGCCCCCGCCACGCTGCAGGATAGTGCCCCCGCCACACTGCAGGATAGTGCCCCCGTCACGCTGCAGGATAGTGCCCCCGTCACGCTGCAGGATAGTGCCCCCGCCACGCTGCAGGATAGTGCCCCCGCCACGCTGCAGGATAGTGCCCCCGCCACGCTGCAGGATAGTGCCCCCGCCACGCTGCAGGATAGTGCCCCCGCCACGCTGCAGGATAGTGCCCCCGCCACGCTGCACGATAGTGCCCCCGTCACGCTGCAGGATAGTGCCCCCGCCACGCTGCAGGATAGAGCCCCCGTCACGCTGCAGACATTGTTCAACGTGGCAAAGTGTTCAAGGTGATGACTTGTCTCAAAATTCCCAGATCTCAATCTGATCGATCATCTGTGGGAGGTGCTGGAAAAACCAATCCGATCTCTGGAGTCCACACCTCACAGGAACCCCAATCATCACTAGAACAGTGGTCCCAACCCCCCTTTCTCCTAACTGCACCCCCCAGTGAGAAGGAACGGGAGTGCTTGGCGGACTCCATCCTAGACATTGAAAGATGGACTGCCGCTGCGTTCACAACCACAGTAATGAGGAGTGGGGCCCCCAGCGATCAGACCCTTATCACGAGGATCGGTGATTAGGATCTGCTGCTAACGACGTCTTGTGCCAGACGGGACAGGAACCTTCAGAGATCTCGTGGTCTGACCTTTGTATATTGGTTTCTTCTAGTCCAGAGGAGGCCGCACGATACCTGGAGACGTATAAATGCTACGAACAGAAGCCGGCGGACGCCCTCAAGGAAAGGCTGGAAAGTGACCTGATATCCAGGGTGAGACGGGGGAGTCGGCAGTGAGGGGCCGGCAGGGAGGAGCCGGCAGTGAGGGGCAGCGCGGGAGGTGCTGGCAGTGAAGAGCCGGCAGGGAGGGGTAGCGTGGGAGGAGCCGGCAGTGAGGGGCAGCGCGGGAGGAGCCGGCAGGGAGGGGCCGGCAGTGAGGGAGGAGCCGGCAGGGAGGGGCAGCGCTGGATCGCTGCGCTCCGGTCACTCACTTTCTCTCTGGTTTATTACAGATCACAGACTGCGTCACCACCGTGAAGTCCGTCAACAAGACCGACAGCGTCACCTTATTCACCACATTTGGGGTCAGTTTGTGACTTTTCCGTCTCTTTGTTTGTACATCCGGATCATCGACCTTTATCATAAGGAGATCTCATCCGTTTCTGGGTTTTCGTCTTTACAACATCCACCGTGCAGTAAAAACGTCGTGTTACTTAATTCTGCGGGTCGATACCGTTCCGAAAACACCAAATTTATAGACGTTTTTTTATATATTTTACCAGTTTTGCAAAGAGAAAACAATTTGTTAAAAAAAAGTTGTGTCGTATTCGGAGCCAGAACGTTATTATTTTTCCGTGGATTCCTCGGTGGGAGGGCTTCTTTTTTGCGCGCTGAGCTGAAGTTTATACCGTTTTGGGTACATGTGACTTTTTGTGATCACTTTTTCCATATTTGGGAGATAAAGTGACCAAAAGAACAGCAATTCTGTATTTTTTCATTGGATTTTTTCCAGCGTTCACCGTGCGGGTCAAATAACGTTATATTAGAACAGTCTGGACTTTTACGGACGCAGCGATACTAATTACGTTGTGTTGTTTTACTAGACCCCCTAGGGACTTGATAAAGAGATGATTGGATCGCTTGTACGACGTACGGCAATACTTGTGTTTTGCAGCGTATTGTGCCATTTACTGCCTCTGGCTGGGCTCACATTACGCCCCCAGGCTGCCACGACCACCATTGGCACCCTGCAATCGCAGGTCGGCCGCCCCCCTATTTTTATTTTTTTTTACGGCCTAGATGTCGTGGTCGGTATTGACCACAGCATCTAAGTGGTTAATGAGTAACCTCTGATCCTGGCCGTGATGTGTTTGCTGTATGTGTCTCAGTCGCTGCGCCCGCTCCATACTCCCCCTTGGCGGCTGTCTTTACGTTACGTGGTATGTCGCCCAGGAGTGTTTTTGGCTTTGCTTTGATCCCGACGCCCGCTAATAACCAATAATAAACATTGAAGGGTTTCTGATGATTCCGATGATCAGCGGGGGTCGGACCCCACAAAACAAACCTGTTTAAAGCCCAGGACTCTACAAGCTGATGTCCTCACCCCTGACGCTATGTACCTTGTCCCTGCAGACGCTGGCGGACCTTGCACATGCATCTCGAGAAGATCTGTCTCTTTGTCCAGGACTTGGACCCCAAAAAGTAAGTCCAGTTTTGTATACGGCTAAATCACTGTAGTATGTCCCTTCCCCTCCCCCGAGATCCCTGCATCTTCAATATGGGACAGCAGAGAAAAGGTTTGGGAAACGTAAAAGAAACCAGCGCCTCCTCCAGGTCTAGTAATAAACTCCACCGGTGTTTTCAGCCACACCACCCCGAGCCACACCGGATCCCACCAGGTAGTACTCGGATGGCCATTGAATAGTCGAATGTAATACAACAGTTCCCCTGTAGTGGCCACTGCAGAGGAAATCAACAGCAAGTCCCGGCCAAATCGGCAGTTTGCTGGAGTTGTGGAACCTGCGGCGATCACGTGATCGCTGCTGCTCTCTTATTATCGCTGATGAGATGAACTCTCCAGGACGCCATGAATACAGATTAGGAAGAGTGACAGGGTTTCCATGCTGCTGATGTTCTTCATGAAGCTTTCTTTGTATCCTTTAGGCTAAGAGACTGTTTGACGCCCTCCATGAACCGTTCTTAAAAGCCAAAAAGTGACCAGTCCGGAGAAGGACGGCCCGGCTGGTCAGACAGACAATATGGACTGGACACTTTCTCAGATATTTTTTATTGTGTAGTAAATATAAATGGGATATGGATTGTATAATAAATGTTCTATTACTGCAGGAGGTTTAATCACAGTAGTTCGGAGTGTGTAGACAGGAAACGGAGAACGCTGCCGGTGCAGCAATGAACATACACTAATATATACATACACATATACTTTACAGCACAGGGTAGACGTGCGAGGCCCCGCTCCTCACCCCCGAGCCCCGCTCCTCACCCCCGAGCCCCACTCCTCACCCCCGAACCCGCTCCTCACCCCCGAGCTCCGCTCCTCACCCCCGAGCCCCGCTCCTCACCCCCGAGCTCCGCTCCTCACCCCCGAGCCCCGCTCCTCACCCCCGAGCCCCGCTCCTCACCCCCGAGCCCCGCTCCTCACCCCCGAGCCCCGCTCCTCACCCCCGAGCCCGAGCCTCACCCCGAGCTCCGCTCCTCACCCCGAGCTCCGCTCCTCACCCCGCTCCTCACCCCGCTCCTCACCCCCGAGCTCCGCTCCTCGCTCCTCACCCCCGAGCCCCGCTCCTCACCCAGAGCCCCGCTCCTCACCCCCGAGCTCCGCTCCTCGCCCCGCTCATCACCCCCGAGCCCCGCTCCTCACCCCGAGCCTCACCGCCGGTCCCAGGTATTGCTTGGTTTACGTGATGAGGACATTACTGGACACAGAGCTGGATGACCCGTCACAGGACGAGGGAGGCGGGAGAGGGTGTTTGCATAGGGTGGTAATGGGGCGGCTTTACTGCAACCGCTGTAAACCTGAACATATATACACATGGCTTATATGACATGACAGCACTAAACCCCACTTCTCCATTAAAGGGGAACTCCACCCAAATAAAATACAATGGAGAGTGGAAGTGTTTGAAGGAACCTGCACAAGTTTCCGCTTTGTCTGGCAGCCCCGTTCCCGTTCATCCGCAGTGAAAGCCGAGCAGCGTGGTAAGACAATACATAGAGAAGGCACGGGCTGGTACTGCGCATCGTTTACAAGCCTTCCTTGTATGTATTGTCTATATATAAAAGTGAAACCACCATGAGAACAGTCTTCATTAGAAATCTCCTACCGTTTTGTGTCTACAGTTCCTATACAGACCTATGTGTCTCCATGGTAACAGACTACAACAAACCCTGTGTAGTCTGATCCTGCAGTCCACTTTGCCCCCATGTCTTACTAGAATACATTCTGTGGAGTAGGACTGCAGGATCAGACTACACAGGGTTTGTTGTAGTCTGTTACCATGGAGACACATAGGTCTGTATAGGAACTGTAGACACAAAATGAAAGACTTTCATTTGTACGTTTCTCTTAAAGCGAGTCACCTTCATGACGTTATTTTAGTGTCACACCAAAAGCCATTTCACATATATAACAGATGATACGTTATAAGTAAGAACTAGATGTAATTGTACAACATTATTAATACCACATTGAAACAGTGCCCCTGGTGGTCGATGTATTGTAAAGTTGTTGTCACCCCAGAGACACATACCGGAGTGGTCTCGTTAGCCGTCATCCGCTGCAGCGTCTTTATAGATCCATGGTTCTTTATAACGTAGCCCCGGTCCCTTTATCTTGATGTTCCTATATACACAGCTAGTAGCTCCTCGTGACTTCCGTATACAGGGTTATCATTATCTTCTGGCATAGAGCGCGGTCCAATGTAACGCAAACTGTTGGGGGAGGGGCAGTGACTACCACGCACAAATTATCAGCAGACACTACTGTGTACAACGCGGGTGCCATTGGTTGCTACGGGTTACGATGTATTTCTGCTGTTGGCGCCGTCTTGCGTTCGTTCCATTTTCACACGCTTTGCTCTTACGCTACGTCTTCTGCTCTATTCCCGTTCACCAGCGGTTCAGCTTAGTGATATGGGGTGGGGTCATTTCTCTATGGTGAACATCTAAACGTGGTGCGCAATTGTTAACGGTCGCAGCCGGGTACTAAAATTGAAAGGGCTAAACAGAAACAGCGCCACTCTGGCATATGGGCTGTGTGTGGTATTGCAGCTCAGCCCTGCCCCATTTAAGAGTGGTGCTGTTTTTAGGACCCCCAGCGATCAGTGTGGGGAAATCTGGCAGTAAGTGTTCAGTTTCCCAGCAGCGCCACCACAGGAGAAATAAAGTATTACACAGTGTCCATTCATATCAATGTGTTGTCTGTGTAATACAGGACCAGTCCTCCATAGAGTCCACTCTGACCAAGAGAAGAGGACCCTGAACAGCAGACCCCCTCTATTTACCCAGAATTCCCTAATAAGGTGTATGGAAATGGGTGACGCCCCCTGTGAGCTATCGAGCAGACATGGCACAATAATTCTTAGCTGCAGTTCACTGACTGTCCACGCTAACCACAAGGATATACAATAATAACAACAGAAAATCGCACATACAAACAATACAAGTTAAAATAGCCAATAAAAAAGGTGATAATAAGAGTCGTTGATGAGGGGGGAGTGTCATACCGAAGATCTCTCCTCCATCGCTACAACCCAGCACGTGGTATAATAGCCAGAATCAGTACTAAAATACAAGTCCCTGCCCGAGAAGTGTCCCTGAGTGTCCAGCATGGCTGCCGTGGCACTGACCATCTAGTGTTGCACATCCGCCTGGTTATAAAGTCTAGTAAAGCTGGGCGGCGTATTGCGAGGGTTGTCACCCAGAATGACTCGAGGACCTACACTGACTCCTATCTTGGAGTAAACCGACTTTAAAAGGGGCCTCCACTTTAGACCGATTGTTAGAAAGGTCCCCTGACAAAATCACAAAGTGGCCCCCAGCGATCATCTCTAATCTGTGGGAACAACTGGCAGTAAGTGTTCCGTTTTCCTGCAGCGCCACCACAGGAAAAACGGTGCCCATTCATATCAATGTAATACAGGACATGTCCTCCAGAGACACTCCTGATCGAGAGATGAGGATCCTGAACCCAGGACCCCCCTCCCCCTATAGAAACCCAAAATTCCCTAATCGGGTGTATGAGAATGGGTTTTCTAAACTGGACAACCCCTTTAAGCTGGTGTTTTGGATATGCTACCCGCCTAAGAAAATGCTCATCTTTCGATCTACTAATGACCGAGTGTGTCCAGCTTTATCCCCGTAATAGAAACGCTAAATATCCAATACTATTATGTGAGGAGTGACCTATAGGGCAGGATAATAACCGGGCGGCAGAGCACCAGACAGTCCCTCTAAATCTGGTATAGACACCTCCTCAACATCTCCCTGGAGTCTGAGATTTACTTGTCCTGGTCAAGATGACCATGTGTCGGACAAGAAAGACTTAGAGGAACACTCCAGAAAGAATGATGACACTGGTGTTCTACCTAGTGCAAGGCCTGAGTGGGTGGAGCATGACACAGACACCCCAGTAACATCAAAGACAGCGCACCGCCACTCCAAGCCCCGCAGTAGGGGTAAGACATTTTACTGTTCCTTTAATAAGGGATCAATCAGACTAAGGCTATGTTCACACCACAGCGATACTTTAAGCTTTGAGCCCGGAGAAGCCTTTGATGTCACTGTCCTTATATGGACAACAACGCCAAGTCATGAAGTCCTCGGCCAGAGAGCTACAGATGCTCTGGGCGGGGACTCCGTAGTAAAAAGCCCCTGACATCACTGTCCATATATGGACAGTGATGTCAGGGGCTTCCCCAGGGCTGGAATCCCGGGGCCGAGCGTTACCTGATGCTCTTCCTGGGAATTCCAAGGGTCCCTACGTCTAAGCCTACAAGGGTCCCTACGTCTAAGCCTACAAGGGTCCCTACGTCTAAGCCTACAAGGGTCCCTACGTCTAAGCCTACAAGGGTCCCTACGTCTAAGCCTACAAAGGTCCCTACGTCTAAGCCTACAAGGGTCCCTAGTGAGAGTCTTTGGATTGATTGCCGTGGCATACAACAAGGAGGCTTCACACTGGACGACATCTCCATACGGGGGACAAGATTGGTTGAACTCGCTGGATAATGGTGAGTGGTTTTGTGGAGCTCTAACTTTAATCCTGGTGCTACGGATCTGATCTGGGGTTTAGGTAAAAATGTAAAAAAAATGCTGACCGTCAGGACAGATTTGAGATGGACTCTTATGACCTGCATTGAATCCTGGCACCACGACCTGTGCCAGTGTGCGTAGTCCTGTTCACGGTCCTTCATGCCACACGATAGGCCTTCATCAGGGAATACTCCTTACGACTGGCGCGAGACGCCCATAGAAACAGCGCTCCGGCCATGATCTGCAGGGGTGAGGAGACACAGGCCAAGCAGAAGGACCAACCATATTCCCCCCGGACCCCCGCTGGAGGGGGCAGGCTCTTCTGCAGCATATACACCCCACTGGAGAAACACAGAACCGCTCCCAACGTGCACACACCTGTAAGGGATCGGGAGGTGGAAGGAAAGAGACAGTGAGGCACCCGGTGATCAGTAAGAGAGCGCACAGAGACCGTAGACAGAGGAGCCACGTGACATACCTGCCAGGAGATGCAGGGCCCCGGTCCCCAGAGCTGGATACAGATTGCGGCACACGCAGCCCGCCAGACCGACAATGGCGCCAAAAAATATAAGTCCGAGCGCCACCAACGGGAGCAGGAACTGACAGCGCCACAGATCTGAAAGGAGAAGATGTATGAAGGGCGGGCAGAGTCCAGGAGACCCCGCTGATGGGACCCCCACCCGGTATAGCATTTCATTTTTTTTTTCTCGATAACAAATTTAACCCCTTCCCGTCAGCCATTTTTAATATTTCCTCCCCGCATTCCAAGAGCCGTAACTTATTTATTTCTCTGAGGCTTTTTTTTTTTGTTTTCGGCCCTCCCGGAGGGATAGTCAATAAGTGTCCGATTGTTGGAGGCCCCGCTGATCGCAAAAATGGGGGTCCAGAGGAGCAGCGGTCAACAATTCTCCCGCTGCTCCACTCAATGTCTATGGGACTGATAGAAACAGCAGAGTAGAGCGCTCGGCTGTTTCCGTCATTCCCATAGACTTTGAATGGAACAGCAGTGCTCGACCGCCGCTACATTCAGGGACCCCCGTTGTCGTGATCGGTGGGATAACTGTCCATTCTGGGAATACCCCTTTAATGGTGGTGTAACATGGCTGATATCTGGGGAGCGTCGCCCGATCCTGCAGGACGCTAGAGAACCATACAGACCCCATGTAGATGTTACCTGAGAGGCGGGTCTGCCGGAGGGAGGGGTGAGCGTGGCCCGCGGGGGTTACTTACATGTCCGGATCAGGTCAATCTCCGTGTTGTGATTTCCGGGCTGCGTGTATTTTTCTAAGAACTGATCCGAAAAAGACAGCGAGACGCATCGCGAGTCGGACGAGAGATCTGTTAAAGAACGGAGAGTACACGACATGGTCACAGGAAGGTCTGCGGAGCGTCCAGGACACAGCCCTCAAAGATCTAGTAGAGTAACTAACAGGGGAGTACAAAAACATGGCCGCGTTCTAAAAACAGCGCCACACAAGTCCACAGGTAGTGTCTGGTACTGCAGCTCAGCCCTATTCTATTCACTTAAGCTAAACTGCAATACCAGACACAACCCGTGGACAGGTGTGGCGCTGTTTCTGGAAGAAAGTGGCCATTGTTTTCCGGTCCCGGACAATCCCTTTAAGGGGCTGTTTAGTAGGACCGTCAGTGAGTCCCGTTCAGGAGGGAGTCCCCTTAATCTTGGGTGGAATATCCATGGTCAGCAGGACTGCGCCTCGACGTCGGAGTCCACCCTTAGGCCTTATTCACACAGTGCAGTTTTTGAGACCGTGACCAGGAAAGTATAAAGGTAAGATTCTACTCCTCTTCTTTTCAATCCCCTCTTTGTTGTGATTTCAAAAAAACTGCACCAAAACTGCACTGTGTGAATACATCCCCACCCTAGTGTCAGACAGTCGGGGCAGAACTAAAAATCAGGTAAAAACGCAGGCGGTTCTCACCTCAACCTCTAGATTTACCCTGTGGCTGCGTTATCACACTGCACCAAAACCACAGCCCAATTGTCATCGGGATTTGCGGGAAGAACACGTGCGTAAACGAACCGGCAGCGCGGATTATAAAACGGCAGCTTGTCATTTGCGCTGTGGTTTCTGGGTCAGAGACGCTGCAGCTTTTTGCGCTATCACGATACGGTCCAGGATCGGGAGCCAGCGCTATACCTGGTGGGCGCCGGCCGGTTCATACCCGACACCCGCCTGCGAGGACCGGGACTCCAGCTGGTTAACCCCTCAGTGACCGCAGCATCTGCGCCCCCAGGTCTCCCTTCTGTCATCTCCTATAAAGCCTCGTCAGGTTCAATAGCCGAGCACAGATAAGAACAAGCGATCTCACCACCTCGTGAGCCCGGCCTGAGGGTGGAAGGCCACGTGCAGACTTGTCTGGAGGGGCGGCAGATAGGCAGTGTCATACGGCGCCACATTCCCCGGCGCTACGTGAAGCCCCTGCCTATATATGGACAGTAATGTAGTCCCCGGGACTGGAGGCGCCCCTGACATCACTGTCCATATATGGAAACCCCGGGCTGAGCGCCCCCTGGTGCCCTTCCTGGGGACTCCCATGTTAATGGAGGCTGTATCGCGCGGTATACGTTTTCTAGCAGCGCGGGGGGGGGGTGTCGTCTAGAACGCTCTTCTGGCCCCCCACAGATACCCACCGTCCGTGTCGTGGTGCTGCTGCAGGGAGACGGTGATACATTGCTGCCACAGCCCCTGGCTTCCGTTACAGTGGTACAGCGCGTCCGTGTACGCCTTCTCATTCGCCTTTTCTAGTTCATTTAAGAATTCATTTGCAGCGGTCTCGCTGACGTTGGCGAGGACGGGGGAGGTGAAATACTGGTACCAGGAGACGGTCCCCACTGCGGCACACAGGTAAATCACCGACAGCAGAGATAAGACGCTGCCGATCACCAGCGCCGTGGCAAAGCGGTTATCCATGGCTCAACGGGACGGAGAGAACATCTGTCAGAGAACAAGAGGGGGACATGTTACTGGCAGCGTCAATTCTTCACCATTTTCCAGATCTATGCTTGCAGTCAGTGAACGGAAACAGCGATCAGGGCGCACTTGCATGTAATCTAGAATGTTTTCATTCACTGATTGCAAGCAGTGGTCTTGAAAGTGGTAAAGAGTTAAGAACACAAAACCCCTTTAAGGTGCACATCATGGGCCTCGTTTATGGAAACCCATAGCAACCAATCAAAACGCAGCTTTCGATTTCCCAGAGAAGTTTAAGACATGAAAGCTGAGCTGTGATTGGTTACTATGCGGAACCAGGTCACGTGCACTTATAACTCGGTATGAATCTGTCGGCACAAATCAGCTGCAGTCATGCTGGGATTTGTAGTCTCCCAAAAGTCTGCAGAGCCCCTAGCTGCTCGGATAACTCGTACTGATGTATACATGACGTCAGCACGACATGATCGCTGACAGACCACGACGGATAAATACAATTCTACAGATACTTCCCCACAACAGCCTCACCTCGCAATCCGCTTGTCGGTACGCTGTTTCCGGGTCGTCTTGCCCAATGCATTTTGGGAATGGTAGTTCTCGCACTACTCAGCAGCCGCATGCGCACTACATACAGGAATAGCCACAAGTTGCGTATTCAGCGCCACCTACTGGTGGGAGACGGAAAATCCCGGGTTATGACGGCTGGTTACAATTATTAGCAGGTCATGGCTGTCATGGCTGTCAGGGTCAGCGGGTACCGGGCTGCCGGGTTGTTATTAGCAGGTCATGGCTGTCAGGGTCAGCGGCTGCCGGGTTGTTATTAGCAGGTCATGGCTGTCAGGGTCTGCGGGTACCGGGCTGCCGGGTTGTTATTGGCAGGTCATGGCTGTCAGGGTCAGCGGCTGCCGGGTTATTATTAGCAGGTCATGGCTGTCAGGGTCAGTGGGTGCCGGGTTGTTATTAGCAGGTCATGGCTGTCAGGGCCAGCGGGTACCGGGCTGCCGGGTTGTTATTAGCAGGTCATGGCTGTCAGGGTCAGCTGGTCCCGGGCTGCCGGGTTGTTATTAGCAGATCATGGCTGTCAGGGTCAGTGGGTGCCGGGTTGTTATTAGCAGGTCATGGCTGTCAGGGTCAGCGGGTACCGGGCTGCCGGGTTGTTATTAGCAGGTCATGGCTGTCAGGGTCAGCTGGTCCCGGGCTGCCGGGTTGTTATTAGCAGATCATGGCTGTCAGGGTCAGCGGGTACCAGGCTGCCGGGTTGTTATTAGCAGGTCATGGCTGTCAGGGTCAGCGGGTACCGGGCTGCCAGGTTGTTATTGGCAGGTCATGGCTGTCAGGGTCAGCGGCTGCCGGGTTGTTATTGGCAGATCATGGCTGTCAGGGTCAGCGGGTACCGGGCTGCCAGGTTGTTATTGGCAGGTCATGGCTGTCAGGGTCAGCGGCTGCCGGGTTGTTATTGGCAGATCATGGCTGTCAGGATCAGCGGGTACCGGGCTGCCAGGTTGTTATTAGCAGGTCATGGCTGTCAGGGTCAGCGGCTGCCGGGTTGTTATTAGCAGGTCATGGCTGTCAGGGTCAGCGGGTACCGGGCTGCCAGGTTGTTATTGGCAGGTTATGGCTGTCAGGGTCATCGGTTACCATGCTGCCGGGTTGTTATTGGCAGATCATGGCTGTCAGGGTCAGCGGGTACCGGGCTGCCGGGTTGTTATTAGCAGGTCATGGCTGTCAGGGTCAGCGGGTACCTGGCTGCCGGGTTGTTATTGGCAGGTCATGGCTGTCAGGGTCATCGGTTACCATGCTGCCGGGTTGTTATTAGCAGGTCATGGCTGTCAGGGTCAGCGGGTACCGGGCTGCCGGGTTGTTGTTAGCAGGTCATGGCTGTCAGGGTCAGCGGGTACCGGGCTGCCGGGTTGTTATTATCAGGTCATGGCTGTCAGGGTCAGCTGGTCCCGGGCTGCCGGGTTGTTATTAGCAGATCATGGCTGTCAGGGTCAGCGGGTACCAGGCTGCCGGGTTGTTATTAGCAGGTCATGGCTGTCAGGGTCAGCGGGTACCGGGCTGCCAGGTTGTTATTGGCAGGTCATGGCTGTCAGGGTCAGCGGCTGCCGGGCTGCCGGGTTGTTATTGGCAGATCATGGCTGTCAGGGTCAGCGGGTACCGGACTGCCAGGTTGTTATTGGCAGGTCATGGCTGTCAGGGTCATCGGTTACCATGCTGCCGGGTTGTTATTAGCAGGTCATGGCTGTCAGGGTCAGCGGCTGCCGGGTTGTTATTAGCAGGTCATGGCTGTCAGGGTCAGCGGGTACCTGGCTGCCAGGTTGTTATTGGCAGGTCATGGCTGTCAGGGTCATCGGTTACCATGCTGCCGGGTTGTTATTGGCAGATCATGGCTGTCAGGGTCAGCGGGTACCGGGCTGCCGGGTTGTTATTAGCAGGTCATGGCTGTCAGGGTCAGCGGGTACCGGGCTGCCAGGTTGTTATTAGCTGGTCATGGCTGTCAGGGTCATCGGTTACCATGCTGCCGGGTTGTTATTGGCAGATCATGGCTGTCAGGGTCAGCGGGTACCGGGCTGCTGGGTTGTTATTAGCAGGTCATGGCTGTCAGGGTCAGCGGCTGCCGGGTTGTTATTGGCAGATCATGGCTGTCAGGGTCATCGGTTACCATGCTGCCGGGTTGTTATTAGCTGGTCATGGCTGTCAGGGTCAGCGAGTACCGGGCTGCCAGGTTGTTATTGGCAGGTCATGGCTGTCAGGGTCATCGGTTACCGGGCTGCCGGGTTGTTATTAGCAGATCATGGCTGTCAGGGTCAGCGCGTACCGGGCTGCCAGGTTGTTATTGGCAGGTTATGGCTGTCAGGGTCATCGGTTACCATGCTGCCGGGTTGTTATTAGCAGGTCATGGCTGTCAGGGTCAGCGGCTGCCGGGTTGTTATTGGCAGATCATGGCTGTCAGGGTCAGCGGCTGCCGGGCTGCCAGGTTGTTATTGGCAGGTCGTGGCTGTCAGGGTCAGCGGGTACCGGGCTGCCGGGTTGTTATTAGCAGGTCATGGCTGTCAGGGTCAGCGGGTACCGGGCTGCCGGGTTGTTATTGGCAGGTCATGGCTGTCATGGTCAGCGGGTACCGGGCTGCCGGGTTGTTATTAGCAGGTCATGGCTGTCAGGGTCAGCGGCTGCCGGGTTGTTATTAGCAGGTCATGGCTGTCAGGGTCAGCGGGTACCGGGCTGCCGGGTTGTTATTGGCAGGTCATGGCTGTCAGGGTCAGCGGCTGCCGGGTTATTATTAGCAGGTCATGGCTGTCAGGGTCAGTGGGTGCCGGGTTGTTATTAGCAGGTCATGGCTGTCAGGGTCAGCGGGTACCGGGCTGCCGGGTTGTTATTAGCAGGTCATGGCTGTCAGGGCCAGCGGGTACCGGGCTGCCGGGTTGTTATTAGCAGGTCATGGCTGTCAGGGTCAGCTGGTCCCGGGCTGCCGGGTTGTTATTAGCAGATCATGGCTGTCAGGGTCAGCGGGAACCGGGCTGCCAGGTTGTTAATAGCAGGTCATGGCTGTCAGGGTCAGCGGGTACCGGGCTGTCGGGTTGTTATTAGCAGGTCATGGCTGTCAGGGTCAGCTGGTCCCGGGCTGCCGGGTTGTTATTGGCAGGTTATGGCTGTCAGGGTCAGCGGTTACTGGGCTGCCGGGTTGTTATTGGCAGGTTATGGCTGTCAGGGTCAGCGGGTACCGGGCTGCCGGGTTGTTATTGGCAGGTCATGGCTGTCAGGGTCAGCGGGTGCCGAGTTGTTATTGGCAGGTCATGGCTGTCAGGGTCAGCGGGTACCAGGCTGCCGGGTTTAAATCCATCGAAAAGATGTATATTCTTAGGAACCCTGCTGGATTCCTCCAAACAGATGACCTTCCTCCCAGAAGAAAAAATCGGGCCCCTGATGAACAGGATATCAGAGATCTACCTGAACCATACGACATCTTTCAGGGAAGCTATGTCAGTCTTGGGCCTCATGACATCATGCATCCCAGCCGTACTATGGGCTCACTTCAGGTCCAGACCACTGCAGTGGGACATCCTAGACCAATGGGACAGGAGCAGTTTCTCCCTGGACCAACCCTTTCACATCTCTTCCACAGCAAGACTGTCCCTCAGATGGTGGTTATGTCAGGTCCGTATTTCACACCGAATAACCACCTCTGTAAATTGAAAGCTGAAGGCATGCCTGGAAAGAAGTAAACCAGCCAAAGATGTTTGGTACACTGCTTCCCTCAGTCAGCCAGGAGGAAGACTGAAACTTTTATTCAGAACAAAGAAACACAGAAAGAGACACATGCCTCCTCCCCAGAGATGTGGGAGTGCCCAAGCCCCCACCAGTTTCTCAGACTCACTCTTCTTGCATTCCAGGGGGCGGTGTCTTCCATAGGTGTGTCCGACATGAACAAAGAACTTATTATATATATCAGTATATTACACAAAGAACTGAAATGTATATACATATGTGTGAGGATAATATTTTTCAAACAATATACATAGTAATGATCCCTGACAGTTAAACAGGGCAAATCTCACAAGGGGTATTCTATGGAGGTTAACCCCTACTCTCAATATGACCACAGATGCGAGTCCCTGGGGGTGGGGAGCCCATTACGACTCATCTTTTCTTCAGGGTCAGTGGGACCAGCAGACCGCTCTCAGATCCTCCAACTTCAGGGAACTAGCAGCAGTTCTTCAGGCCCTGAAGGGATCCATACAGGCAATCTCAGGTCAGCACCTAAAGATCTATTCGGACAACACAACTACAGTATCCTATATAAACCGACAAGGGGGTACGAGATCGGCCTCACTGATGGGCCTAGCCACACAGATATTTTCTCTAGCAGAACACCACCTGTTGACTCTATCAGCTGTTCATCTCAGAGGGAAGGACAACCTGGTGGCAGATTTCCTAAGTCGGGAAAGGCTTCACCAATCAGAATGGTGCCTGAACACCACAGCATTTCAGGAGATCATTCTCAGATGGGGAACCCCATCCATAGATCTGTTCGCATCCAAAAGAAACAGAAAAGCCCAGAGGTTCTTCTCTCTAAATCCCTCAGATCACCCAACAGCAATAGACGCACTCTCCCAGTGCTGGAGTCTAGAGAGAGGCTACGCCTTCCCCCCCCCCCCCTGAACCTAGTCCCAAGAGTCTTAAAAAAGATCAGAGAAGACAGGGCCAGCGTGATACTGATAGCCCCCTTCTGGCCAAAGAGACCATGGTTCACGTGGCTAAGAAAAATGTCGTCACACCAACCATGGGTTCTTCCAGACAGGCCAGATCTTCTATATCAGGGCCCAGTATTACACCCAGATATTCAGAAGCTCCACTTGACAGCATGGAAACTGAAAGGATAATCCTTAGGCAGAGAGGATTTTCAGAATCCGTCATCTCCACCCTACTAGCTAGTAGGAAACCGATTACCTCAAAGATATACCTGAGGTCATGGAACGCATTCTTAAACTTCGCAGGCAGGGAGGTTTAACCAATCCAGATATTCCCCTAATATTGGATTTTCTCCAGGCGGGACTAAAAAAGAACCTTAGGCCTACTACATTAAAGGTTCAGATTTCAGCTTTAAGTTCCTTTTTCAATTTTAAATTAGCAGAACACCCCTGGATCAAAAGATTCCTAGCGGCCGCCTGCAGACTTAAACCCCAGATAAGGTCCCCTGTTCCCCCCTGGGACTTAAACCTCGTTCTCCAGGCTTTTATAAAACCACCCTTTGAACCCATAGACACTCTTTCCTGGAAGATGCTAACACTCAAAATGACCTTTCTATTAGCCATTACATCAGCCCGTAGAGTGAGCGAGATCCAGGCCCTCTCTGCCTTTCCTCCACATACCCTACTGCTAGACGATAGAGTCATCTTAAAAACCCTGCCAGAATTCCTTCCTAAAGTGGTTTCACCCTTTCACCTAAACCAAGGCATTGTCCTTCCCTCCTTTTGTGACTCCCCAAAGAATCAGAGGGAACAACAGTTTAACTGCCTAGACGTAAGAAGATGTCTAGTCCAGTACCTAAAGTTTACCCAAGATCTGAGATCATCACAAAATTTGTTTATCCAATTTCAGGGTCACAATAAGGGCTCAGCAGCCAGCAGAGCTACCATAGCAAGGTGGATCAAGCAGGCCATACGGCTAGCCTACATAAACCAAAAACTCAAACCCCCAGAATTCTTCGGGGCACACTCCACTAGGGCCGTATCCACTTCATGGGCAGAAAGAGCAGATGCATCCTTAGACCAAATATGTAAGGCGGCCACATGGAGTTCTCCTCACACCTTCTTTAAACACTACAGATTACAACTACATACAGCCTCTGACTTGGCCTTCGGTAGGAAGGTACTACAAGCTGTGGTCCCACCCTAGAAATAACTTATATTTTACATCTCCAGGGGTGCTGTCATAGGTGAATAGGTAAAAGATCGATTACTTACCGGTAATCTGTTTTTCAAGAACCTATGACAGCACCCCGCTGTTACCCTCCCATGTCTGTAGTACATGACCCTCATAAACTGGATCGCTACCCTTAATTTGAGCGTCCCTGTAAATATTGTACATATTAAGGTGTGAGAAACTTTCACCAAAAAAACCCCCAAAAAAACACACATATAAACTAAACTACTTCTCATCCTGAGTTCTTCCTAAAGACTGGGTGTGTGTAGAGGAGTGTCCATTTTATATCCTCAGGTTTTCGGTCCAGCGGATGGGACGTCTCTCCAGGGGTGCTGTCATAGGTTCTTGGAAAACAGATTACCGGTAAGTAATCGATCTTTTTCTCCTCAGTTTCCTCCAAGATTCAATGTCTGGTTGTTCTCAAAAAATATTTGTCTGAAAATCCCATCCTACAAATTCGCTCCCAGATTCCTAAGTCCTTTTGAGATTTTGCAACAGATTAACCCTGTGTCTTTTAAGCTACCTTCTACCCTCAGAATTCCCAACTCGTTCCATGTGTCCCTCCTAAAGCCTGTGGTCCTGAACCGATACAGCAACTCCTTTGGCTCTGTGTTGTGCCCACTGTCGGGGACCGCCGGCATGTTATACAGACCAGCAGACGTGATCACGGGACCCTGAGAGCTTGCCGGTGTTTCCCTCCTTGGAGACACCAGCACAAGCGGCTGCAACGCTTTTCTGTCTCCACTAAGGGGCACGCATGTGAAATTGGCCAGCCTGCGCACATGTCAAATGTTCCCTAACCAATCCCTTTTCACCCTGGACTATAAAAAGGGCTCTGCCCTTCCTCTCCTTGCCTGAACGTTATTTGTCTTCCCATGTTAGTTTAGCAAATCGTCCCTTAGTTGTATCCCGTTCCCACTGTACCCGTATCCTGCTTCCTGTATCCTGTAACTGTGTTTGTTCCTGAGCTGAAGTCTAGTGCTGGAGTCGTGTTTGTTCCATCTGCCATGCTAAGTGCCATATGCCACGTCCAGTGTCATCTACCATGTCCAGTGTCATTTGCCACGTCCAGGGTCATCTGGCACGCCAAGCGTCACCTGCAACGCCAATCATCATTTGTGCCACGAATCATCAGTGCCAAAGCGTCTGCTACATCTCATGTCTGTCTAGACTCTCACACAGGTACTCTTATGCTAAGACCTTTAATTGACTGTTGTTTGGCCAGCTGCCACTCGGCTATGGAGGAGCTGCCTAGTGGGTCCACAAACCCTAGAATCTTGACACTCTGCAGTTGCTCTCTGCGGTTTTTCTGATGTCTTTGAGGTAAAAGAGATCCTGAACTAGAAGAAGGTAGGAGGGAAAATATTTTACCTGGTGGAACCGGAAAGGGTTTGGTCCTGAGGAGAGGTCTTGGGAGACTGAAGAAAATGTGGATGCCCCAGCTCTCATCAGGAAGTTTCTCCTATGCTCTGGACCTAAGAAGAGGGGGGGGGGGGGTACTGTAATGTCCGTGGTCGCTTACTGCCAGCATTCCCCACTTACCGGCGACTGCAGGCGTCTCAGGATTTGCCGGCGTCTCCTCCGCCAGAGACTTCGGCACACACTGTTCTCCGCTCTTCACTGTTACTCCTACAACTTAGTCCCTGTCCAATCCCTACACACCCGGGACTTCAAAAAGGACCCTGCCCACTTCCACCTTGCCTGAACGATGTTGTGTCTTCTCTACATTTGTCTTGCAAATAGTCCCTTAGTTGTATCCCAGGATCTCTTCCATGAAAGCCTTTCACCAATGTAGGTTCACATGGCGAGGAATTATTTTAAAAGAGAAATTCGTTTCCCTTGACAAAATTGTTGTAAAAACATTGTCGCCTTTATCACAGGCAGCAAGATTGTATAAGTGAGGAGATTGCCATCTATCACACAAGCGGCACGCAGGAAGCTTTGAACCCAGGTACGTGGGATAACTCTAAAACAAACCATGGCTAAGCATTTAATCACCAAGCCACGGCGCTGTCAGACCTTAAAGTGATCTAAAGTTTTTCTTAATGAAAGTCCGATTACCCTTTTTATTATGTTTTGTTTTAATTTTAAAGAGGTGATAAATGTGTTGTTGTGTATCTGCTGTCCAGCTGGCTCACAGCTTGTGTGATCTGAGTTGGGTGCAGGGATCACTGCTATACAATGTGGGTTCTAATCCCCATGTTGTCCTCCTGGTGACCTTGGGGTGCTTCCCCCTTTCCCAAGGTGCCACCTATGGAGTAATGGTTATGATACCTGGTTGAGTGATGAGAAAATTAATGAATTTTTCGGCTAAGTACAGCTTTCCCCAAAAAAATACAGCTGTACAACTAACATTCTTCATATAAGTAACTCTCTTATGCAGCTATGTTCTTATTGCACTGCCTCCACACCACTGTAAGGACCACTTTTGGAGTAGTGATCCACCTGCAACAACACAGCCACATACCCTTTGGGAGAAGGTCACACATCAGGATTTGAACCAGGGTCTACACAGAAGACTCTCACTGTTTAGACACTACTTAAGCCCCAGACCAGCAGCTCAGGTTGATCTCTGAGATTTCTTACCATCCCCATGAGACCAAATGTCAATGTCACTTACAGCAGAAATAAGAACAGGTCATCCTTGGAAGAGTTTTTGGCCAGCTCTTGATAGCAGAGGTAGCGCACTGGTAAAGTTCACTGCTGATAAATCAGAGTCATGAACATATGGGTTCTATCCCCAGGGTCTCCTCTGCGTGTCTCCAGCCTTTCATCAGTGCAGGTTCACAAGGTGAGGGATTCTTTTACAAGAGAAATGCATTGCCCTGTTGAGCGTCAGCTGCTTGACAAAATTATTGGAAAAACGTTATCACCTTTAATCACAGGCAGCAAGATCGCATAAGTGAGCATGCCATCTATCTCACAAGTGGCATGAGGCAAGACTTTAACCCAGGAACGTGGGATAACTCCATAGCAAACCTGATCTGAGCACTTAAGCCCCAAGCCACGGCGCTGTCACACCTCAATGTGATCTAAAGTTTCTCTTGTTGAAAATTAGAAAACCCCTTTTTATTATATTAAAGAGGTGATAAATGTGTTGTTGTGTATCTGCTGTCCAGCTGGCTCACTGCTTGTGTGATCTGAGTTGGGTGCAGGAATCACTGCTATACAATGTGGGTTCTAATCACCATGTTGTCCTTGGGGTGCTTCCCCCTTTCCCAAGGTGCCACCTATGGAGTAATGGGTTATGATACCTGGTTGAGTGATGAGAATGTTGATGAATTTTTGGCTAAGTAAAGCTTTCTCGAAAAAGAGACAGCTGTATAAGTAATGTTCTTATGCAGCAATGTACTTCTTGTTCTGCCTCCACACCACAATGTACTTATTTCTCTGCCTCCACACCACTATATACACCTCCCATTAATGTACATTTTAGATAAGGCCACACATCAGGATTTGAACCAGGGTCTGCACTGCAGGCGTTCAATGTTTCCACACTGCTTAAGTTTCAGACCACCAGCTCAGGTTGATCTCTAGTCTTTCTTATTGTCCCCATAAGACCAAATGTAAATGTCACTTCCGGCAGGAATAAGAACATGTCATCTATGGAAGAACTTGCACCTGGCTCTTGACAGCAGAGGTAGCACACTGGGTATGTTCACTGCTGATAAATTGGAGGAGTTGGGAACACACAGGTTTGATTCCCAGGATCTCCTTCTTGTGTCTCCAGCCTTACTCCAGTGCAGTTTCACAAGGCGAGGGATTATTATAAAGGATAAATCCATTGCCCTGTTGAGTGTCAAGCACTTGACAACATATTTTTTGAATTTTGGCACAGGCTGCAAGATTGTATAAGTAAAAAGAATGACATTTACCAAACAAGTGACATGCCACAAACACTCTAGTGTTCTTGAACTCAGCACTTAAGCCCCAAACCACTGCAGTCACAGCGCAATCATGCCCCCAATGTGACCTAAAGTTTCTCTTGTTGAAGGTCCGATTAGCCCTTTTTTTTTTAAAAGCGGTGAAAAATGTGTGGTGTTTAACATGATCTGAGTTGAGCACAGGAATTTCTTCTGAACAATGTGGGTTCTAATCCCCATGTTGTCCTCCTGGTGAACTTCAGGTCCTTTCCCAAAGTGCCACCTATGGAACAATGGATTATGATACCTGTTTGAGTGATGAGAATAGTACCATAATCTACTATATAAATGCAGCTGTCTTGAAAATGAGACCACTGCATAAGTATCTTTCTTCATATAAGCATCTTTCCTATGCAGCAACATACTTATTGCACTGCCTCCACACCACTATAAGGGCAACCCAGTAAGGCACACCTTTGGAGTAGTGCCCCTACCAGCCACATTTCATTTTGGAGAGGGCAACACATCAGGTTTTGAACCAAGGCCTACACAGAATTACACACTGCTTAAGCACCAGACCACCAGCTCTGGATAATATCTCAGCTTTCTTAATGTCCCCATAAATGTCACTTCCAGCAGGAATAAGAACAGGTCATCTTTGGAAGAATTGGTGGCTAGCTCTTGACAGCAGAGGTAGCACACTGGTAATGTTCTCTGCTGATAAATTAGAGTCAGGAACATTTGGGTTCTATCCCCAGGGTCTCCTCCTTCTGTTTTCTCCTCATGTCTCCAGGCTTTTGCCAGTGCAGGTTCACAAGGCGAGGGATTCTTTTAAAAGACAAATGCATTGCAATATTGAGCATCAGCTGATCGACAAAATTGTTGAAAAACCATTGTCACCTTTAGGCCCTGTTCACAAGGTGTTTTTCAGCCACGGCCATTGAGTGCTGCGGGCAAAAAACGGAGCGAAAACCACTTTCTATGCCTTCCATTGATGTCAATGAGTGTCAGAGACGGAAATGCCTGAAGAAAGGTCATGACGCATTTTCCCGAGAGTGTTTTTTTTCGCTCGTGGGAAAAAAACACCTCCACCTCCCTTTGAAATCAACGCAAGGCGTTTTCGGCCGTTTTTTGTAAACGGGGCCATAAGCACAGGCAGCAAGGTTGTATAAGTGAGGAGAATGTTATCTACCACACAAGTGGCATGCAGCAAGACTCGAACCCAGGAACGTGGACTGACTACAAAGTGTCCCTGAACCCAGTACTTAAGCCCCGAGCCCCCCAGTCACCGCACTCTCATGCCCTGATGTGATCTAAAGGGACTTCTTTTGAAATTCTGACTACCGTGCTTTTTTTATGAGGTGAAAACGTGATCTGGTGGAGCCGTCGTCTCGCAGCTTGTGTGTTCCGACACTCAACAGTAAACGCCACTCACGCCTTATTAGTAAAGCGCTTTATCCCGGCAGCTGGGAAACATATTCGCTGGACTGACGGGCTTTATTTAAAATATATATTTTTTCTTAAAGTATCTCAAGGGGGAGAATCATGTCTCCGCAGGAGCGCTTCTTTATAGGGTGGAGGATTCTCAATATAAATCAAGTAGAGAAATAAATGAGACAATCAAATGACAAAGATGTGATATTTATTTTCCTTTTTGAAGACGATTTTGAGGCAGTGATTATAAAACAAGAACATTTTTATTATATTACATGGAAAGAAAGCGAAACAACAGGAGGCGCGATGATCATTTTAGGCACAACTCGGAGCGGTAAATCTCATATAAAGTGCATATAGTTCCCCTCCCCCATCACCTTCAGTTATTAATCGTTCTTCTCCGCACTGTACCGTGGTTTATATTTCCTCCTCTTACTGAAGATATTGTAGAAATATTATACAGGAGAACGGTGTCAGTGACATCTAGAGAAGACGAGTCGTTCATTACTGGATCACATCGAAACCAACTTTCTGGAGCGCTGGTGGGAGCCGGGTTAGGGTTAGGGTCACATCTCAGCACAGTTTTCAGACGGACACACATTTTAGTTTTCAGTTTGACGCTTCAGTGTTTTTCGATATTTTAGTCGGATGTTTCTATGGTAACTGAAGTCCAAATATAAACATTTCAGAAGTTTTTAAACTTTTATCGACAAATACATCAAATTTATGTAAAGACCCAATATTTCCAGTGTTGACCCTTCTTCTTCTTCTTGACTTCTGTAGTTCGCCATGGCATGCTGGATATCAGCTCCTGGGCCAAATCCTGACTGATGGCCCATTCTTACTAATCAGTGTAAGGAGCTTATCACTATTTCTGTGTTTATGACTTAAGGTATGTTTGATGACTTTCGCTATCTATGACCTTCCACCCCATTTATTAAACACACACCTTTTTATGCGATAAAATAGCATAACCATAAAACACATCATAAACACTCCATAATAACATTATAAACACCCCATAATAACATCCTGCTCTATTTCCCACATTCTCCAGATAAAGGATCCTTGAAGGCACTTCAGTCATTAAATAACAAACTCCATCCTTTCCTTGTTAGGTCTGGACTTCTTGCCCTACAGCCGTGCTCCACCTGACCCGAGTGCACCAACCATCTCCAAGACCTCTCTCTCCCTTCCTGGGGACCCTGCCCATCAGGAATATATGCCATATCAGCTGGGTAACCCCTCCCCAGCCCCTCCAATACTATCCAGGGTTAAACGCCCCGAGTTCTCATTCAACAATCTCCATTGTTGCTTCTCCTTCTTGCCATTACGTGCCTTCAAAGACCCCTCCTCCTACCGCCACGACAATCATGTGTGACCCCTCCTCCTGCCGCCACGACAATCATGTGTGACCCCTCCTCCTGCCGCCACGACAATCATGTGTGACCCCTTACACATGATTGTCCCTCCACAACTGCAGGGCTTTCTCCATGCCTTCCTTGATGTCCAGAGTCCACATATCCAGACCCACCTCGTTCAAATGGACGCCATCCGCTCTCAGGAAACCAACCTCTCTGCCCTCCAACTCCTTATGCCGCACCACAACACCACCATTGCGTGCCACAAATCTGCCAAGCACCTTGTTCACCTTCGCTCTTGCTTTATTTAAACTGTGGACTGAACGGGCCTGCCGCCACACCTTGCGAGCCACAATATCCGACCAGACGATCAGCAATCCAGGAAAAGACGACCACAACCGCAACAGATCTATCTTCACATCCCGCACCAAATCCCTGGACGACCGTATACCTAAGTCGTTGCCACCAAGGTGCACTACCAGAATATCAGGCGGCCTGTCCAAACCTGCGTAAAACTGGAGCTCTGACAACAACCTGCACCACAGCATGCCCCGCAGACCCAACCATCTGACCTGAACTTCTGAATGATCCAGGCCCAACTGCCGTCCAGCCGGACGAACATCAGCACGCACACCTCCCCAGTACACGTAGGAGTGCCCAATGATAAAGACCAAGCAGGGACCTGCAACTAAAACAACACAAGACAGCAATGTAACAACTCCATATCCACCTCCAGCACATCTTATCACCACCGCCTCAAAGCAAGTGAGGCCGCACATACAACCTATATCGGTCTGACTCCCACCTACCGATCTTCTTAACCATTGCCGGGGATAAACCCCACCGAGCTGCTTCCGTAGCTGCGCCAATTCTAAAAGAGTGAGAGCCAAACCTGCTCCACCTCTGCCAGACAACAGGATACATTTTTTGAACACCTGTGAAAACTGGAATTTTGACAGAGACAAACCATCTGAATGAACCAACAAGGACTCCGGCCCCTCCGGCCTCACTGCAACAAACTCCCGAAAACAGTGAATCGGGCACACCCTCGACCCTGGTAACTCATACAAGCGCACCACAAAACCTCTCCCCTCCTGATCTGTCTTAGATCTATGAAGCAAACAAGATAAGCAGGAGCCATCCAAATCCACATCCGCGTACAATAAACCCCCTGCCACACTCTTACTGCCCGACACCAACCCCGATATCCAGAACGCCCCAAAGAACGCCAAAGAAAAGGCCAGTGTAAATAACCGCGCTTCAAACGCCGAAACACAAACATCCCCCAATAAATCACAAATTGCTACCAAAATCTCAAATGACACCGGCTTCCTGTGGTCCCTAACTGCGGAACCCCTCCGGAAACCCTTCATTGCCTGCCGGACCAGAAAGGACTTAGTCACGTCCTCTTCACCTTTTTTCTTGAACCAAAACGCCAAGGCCGACTAACTCCGAGCGACCGTTGCTGCAGACGCCCCTTCACTGTACGCATTTCCTATATAATACAACAAACACGCCGGCCGATCTGCAATACCTGCCTGCGCATTATCCAACAAAGCCTCCCATACCTGCCACACCGCACTGTACCTCTGCCACGTAACCGCACTAACAGACCTTTCCACGAGCGACATCGCCATTGTCACACCACCTTCCACAGATGCTCTGGACAAGCCAGGCCATGAGACTCCGCCCCCGGTGCCAGCAGACGAAACCTGTCCCACTGTTGACGAGAAAGGGAATCAGCCACAGCATTAAGCACCCCCGGAATATGCACTGCCACATAATGCGCATTCAACATCAAACCTCTCAAAACTAAATGTCGCAATAGTCGCACGACTGGCGGAGAATTAGCCGTCTGTGCATTAACTGCCTGAACCACACCCAGATTGTCACATACGAAACGCACTCTCCGGTCCCGCAGACAATCCCCCCACAACTCCGCAGCCACCACAATCGGGAACAGTTCCAGCAGAGCCAAGTTTCTGACGAAACCACATTCATGCCATGCACGTGGCCAAACCCCTGCACACCAACCCGCGCACCAACCCGCGCACCAACCCGCGCACCAACCCGCGCATCAACCCGCGCACCAACCCGCACACCAACCCGCACACCAACCCACACACCACTGCCCCTGGAAATAAGCCCCAAATCCACATGCACCTGACGCATCAGTATACAGCTCCAAGTCCACACTAGACACCGGCTGATACATGAGCACCGACCGCCCATTGTAGCTCTGCAAAAACTCCCCCCACACCAACAAATCAGCTTTCAACTCCGCCGACAACCTAATAAAATGATGAGGGGAATGCACCCCTGCGGTAGCACCAGCCAACCGCCGACAGAACACCCGCCCCATGGGCATAATCCTACAAGCAAAATGCAAATGACCCAACAACGACTGCAAGTCCCGCAACTGGATCTTCTTCCTGCGCAGCGCACTCGCTACCAACTCTCTCAACTCCAGCAACTTATCATCAGGCAAGCGACACTCCATGTTATCTGAATCAAACATGATCCCCAAAAACTTGATGACCGTCGTGGGTCCCTCAGTTTTGTCAGGCGCCAGAGGTACCCCAAAATCCTTTGCCACTCGCTCCATAGTATGTAGCAATCCTGCACACACATAGGTACCCGGCGGACCGATAAACAGGAAATCATCCAGATAATGCAGCGCTGATTGCACCTGCGCCTCCCGACGGACCACCCACTCCAAAAACGTGCTAAACATCTCAAAATAAGCGCATGAAATGGAGCAGCCCATCGGGAGGCAACAATCCACAAAATATTCCTCCTGCCAATAACATCCCAGCAAACAAAAACTATCCGGATGCACCGGCAATAAACGAAAAGCGGCCTCAATGTCCGTTTTCGCTAACAGAGAGCCCTTCCCGTATTTCCGAACCCAAACAACCGCCGCATCAAAGGAAGTGTAACTGACCGCGCACAATGCCGGATCAATGCCGTCATTCACCGACTCGCCTTCCGGATAAGACAAGTGATGAATAAGGCAGAATTTATTCACCTCCTTTTTAGGAACCAAACCCAACGGGGAAACCCGCAAACCAGGAACAGGCGGGGAGGAAAACGGACCCGCCATGCGGCCCAACGCCATCTCCTTCAGCAGCTTATCCGTAACCAGATCAGGCCGCGCCAAAGCAGACGACAAATTACGGACTACCCCATCACGTCCAACCGACGTACAAGGAATCCGAAAACCATCTGAAAAACCTAAAAACAGCAACTCTGCCACTTTCTTATTTGGATACTCCCTTAAAAACGGGAGCATCCTTTCCACCCTCACCGGCGTCGCCCCTCTTCTCCTCAGCATCTCCCTGCCTGCCCTTATGCTTCTTGAAGCATCTGGACAAACCATGGGCGCCTCCGCAACCGGAGCACTCGTGCTTATACCTGCAGTCTGGGCCAAACTTACAATGCCCCTCATTGTACTGCCAGCAACACCCCTTTCCCGAGGAACCTGACCGACCCGCTGCTGACCCCTGACCGCCGGCCGCCTCCCGAAAGGGCTGCTGCCCCTGTTTTGGAGCAGACATCAGACGCATCCACAAACTGATATCCTTGTGATCCCATCGCAACGACGGGCGCACCGACTTCCGCTGATGAAACTGTTCGTCATACCGCAACCACGCAGTACCACCGTATACACGATACGCCTCCGCTACTGAATCCATATAACAGAATAGCGCCGAACAATTCTCCGGCGCCTTCTCACCCACCACGCAAGCCAAAATAGCGAAGGCCTACAGCCAATTCGCAAAAGTCCGAGGAATCAAGCGATACCGCCGCCGCTCCTCCTCCTCCTTCTTACTTTCATCCGGTTTCCACCGGTCCAAATGAAACTTCTCTAAAGGCAGCAAAGAAAAAATCTCCACATATTCATCTTTCCAGATCTTTTCCCTAATCTCAGCCTTCAAGTGCGCCCCCAGCGGGCCCTCAAAACACACATAAACCTCGCCTTTAGCCGCGTCAGCCAAACGCACGTCCTCCACCACTTTCTTAGCCGTACTAGCCGCCGCATCAACCGCTTTTTCCACCGCCACTACGGCACCCACCACCGGCACCACTTCACTAACACCCGCAATCCCTGCCGCAGCCGCACTAGAACTCGCCTCACTAGCAACCGCACTCCCTGCCGCACTAGCACTCGCCTCGCTAGCAGCGCCCCATACCCTCGCTGGCGACTGCTCTACACCTGGTAAAACTCTCGTAAAATATTCCTGCATCCCTCTAAACAACAAATGCATTTGTGACATAGACAGCATCCCCCCCACACATCCCCGGCACCACATCCATGGTAGACTCACCCGGCCGTCCCTGAGGTGACCTCCCAGCGGACGCGTCCACCACTCCGGATGAGCACGGCATCGATCTTGACGGTCCTGGGGAGTGGTGCTCCTGCACCCCACGCTCCCCGTAGCTCCCCGTCCTAGGCCCAGCGGAACGCGGCCCGTCCACGGTCCTGCCACCCGCTGCTGGCGTGGCATAATCAGAATGATTCCAGCAGCGACCGGAAGTACCCGGGCAGCTTCTGGGAGTAACGCCGGGCCCCATCCGGACGGGGGGGGGGGGTGCAGCGGTCAGCTGTAAATTCAGCACCAGGAAGGAGGTTAATTTTTTGACAGCCCTGCAGAAGGACTGGGACGGCAGGGCTGTAAAAAAATGAACCTCCTTCCTGGTGCAGAATGGACAGCTGACCGCTGCACCCCCCCCCCCCCGTCCGGATGGGGCCCGGCGTTACTCCCAGAAGCTGCCCGGGTACTTCCGGTCGCTGCCGCCGCACACCTCCCTGTTCCAGCAGGAGGCGATCTCGCTCCCCATCTGGAGCCCGCCCGCCTCTTCCTGCGGGTCGGGCCTGGTGTCCGTACGTCCTTATGCAGAGCTCCTCCGGCACCTGGAACATCGGCGCCGGAGAAAGCCGTCACTTCCGGTCCTGCGCGCGTATCCGGTCCAGCCCGCACATCCGGTCCTGCGCGCGCATCCGGTCCTGCGCGCGCATCCGGTCCCGCCTCCACTTCCGGTCTTGTCGTTGAAGACAGGAGGGGGGAAAGATGGCCGCCGCGGCCCCCCCCCCCTCCTGTCACCTCCAGTCTCGCCCACCTAATGGGATTCCTCCCAGACCTCCGCAGACCGTCGCCAGGGTGCAGCTCCGGACCAGCAGGAGGAGGAGGGTTCCTGGAGGGGCTCCCTCGGCGCCGACGAGACTGAGGCGTTACCTCTGGGGAAGGCCTCTCCGGAGGCCTGGAACGCCCGCTGCTGCATCCCTCCACGCTCTCCACTCCAGCCGTTGGAACCGGAGGAAGAGCCCCGGCAAACAGCTGATCAAGCCAGCCAGCACCGTGCTGCATCGCCGCATCCCGGATCCTGGCCATCGTGAGCTCCATCGCCGCATCCATTACAGGTAAGTTTAAAACTGTTTTTTGTTTTTTTTGTTTTTTTTAAACAGTTCTAGTAACAGGACAATTATTTTCTCCTGTTCTCCAGCGGGAAAGAGGGCTGCCTCTTCCCCGCATGGACTTATATACATTACACTCCACCCACCACATATAGATACATTTGCCCCATGCCCCTTTCACTTTACCCTCTAATCCCTACACAAATAGCCTCAAACGTGGTAGCCTAAAACCCCAAACACCTAGTCATGCGCTCCCTTCATTACGGCTGCGCCTACATTACGTTGGGCTTACTGACTCTTCCCTTCTGGGCACTGCCTCCTCTTTGCCACTTGATTGCTGCTTGATTATATAGAGGGGGCAAACTTCACCCCACTTGAGCCCACTTCGTCCCCACTTCATCTATCTATCCATCTATCTATCTATCTATCTATCTATCTATCTATCTATCTCACATCTATCTATCTCATATCTATCTATCTCATATCTATCTATCTCATATCTATCTATCTCATATCTATCTATCTATCTATCTATCTATCTCATATCAAATTCAAATTCAAATTCAAAGAAGCTTTATTGGCAGGACCAAATACATATTAGCATTGCCAAAGCAAGTAAGAAGTAAGGGAATGAGGGATAGGGACTGAGGGCTTGGGGATAGGGACACATCTAGGGTCGGGGTTATACAAGTCCATGGCATATCATGTCTCTCTCAGTCTATGGCATGCAGTGACATATTGTGCCGCTGTGCCCACTGTGGTTTCCTCTTCACCCAGCAGGATGTAGAGTTTCTCTTCCTCTTCCATGGAGCTGAAGTCCGGTAAGAGATCGGAGAGTCTCCTGAAGTGAGTGTCCCTCACTGCTGAGTATTTGGAGCAGTGTAGCAGGAAGTGGGCCTCATCCTCCACGGCCTCCTGGTCGCACTGTTGGCACAGTCGGCTCTCCCTGGGCTTGTAGTTCTGTCTGTGGCGCCCGGATTCGATGAGCAGGTTGTGGGCGCTCAGTCTGTAGCGGCTCAGGATCTGTCTGTCTCTGGGGTTTGGCAGTTTCTCCAGATATGGCGGCAGTTTACATTCTCTCTGTAGACTCCGGTATATTGTCAGTTTCTCCAGATATGGTGCCAGTTTATATTCTCTCTGTAGACTCCGGTATATTGTCAGTCTCTCCAGATATGGCGGCAGTTTATATTCTCTCTGTAGACTCCGGTATATTGTCAGTCTCTCCAGATATGGCGCCAGTTTATATTGTCTCTGTAGACTCCGGTATATTGTCAGTTTCTCCAGATATGGCGGCAGTTTATATTCTCTCTGTAGACTCCGGTATATTGTCAGTCTCTCCAGATATGGCGCCAGTTTATATTGTCTCTGTAGACTCCGGTATATTGTCAGTCTCTCCAGATATGGCGGCAGTTTATATTCCCGCTGTAGACTCCGGTATATTGTCAGTTTCTCCAGATATGGCGGCAGTTTATATTCCCGCTGTAGACTCCGGTATATTGTCAGTTTCTCCAGATATGGCACCAGTTTATATTCTCGCTGTAGACTCCGGTATATTGTCAGTTTCTCCAGATATGGCGCCAGTTTATATTGTCTCTGTAGACTCCGGTATATTGTCAGTTTCTCCAGATATGGCGGCAGTTTATATTGTCTCTGTAGACTCCGGTATATTGTCAGTCTCTCCAGATATGGCGCCAGTTTATATTCTCGCTGTAGACTCCGGTATATTGTCAGTTTCTCCAGATATGGCGGCAGTTTATATTGTCTCTGTAGACTCCGGTATATTGTCAGTTTCTCCAGATATGGCGGCAGTTTATATTGTCTCTGTAGACTCCGGTATATTGTCAGTTTCTCCAGATATGGCGGCAGTTTATATTCTCGCTGTAGACTCCGGTATATTGTCAGTTTCTCCAGATATGGCGCCAGTTTATATTCTCTCTGTAGACTCCGGTATATTGTCAGTCTCTCCAGATGTGGCGCCAGTTTATATTCCCGCTGTAGACTCCGGTATATTGTCAGTCTCTCCAGATATGGCGGCAGTTTATATTGTCTCTGTAGACTCCGGTATATTGTCAGTCTCTCCAGATATGGCGCCAGTTTATATTGTCTCTGTAGACTCCGGTATATTGTCAGTTTCTCCAGATATGGCGGCAGTTTATATTCTCGCTGTAGACTCCGATATATTGTCAGTTTCTCCAGATATGGCGCCAGTTTATATTCTCTCTGTAGACTCCGGTATATTGTCAGTTTCTCCAGATATGGCGCCAGTTTATATTCTCTCTGTAGACTCCGGTATATTGTCAGTTTCTCCAGATATGGCGGCAGTTTATATTCTCGCTGTAGACTCCGGTATATTGTCATTTTCTCCAGATATGGTGCCAGTTTATAGTCTCGCTGTAGACTCCGGTATATTGTCAGTCTCTCCAGATATGGCGACAGTTTATATTCTCGCTGTAGACTCCGGTATATTGTCAGTTTCTCCAGATATGGCAGCAGTTTATATTCTCGCTGTAGACTCAGGTATATTGTCAGTTTCTCCAGATATGGCGGCAGTTTATATGGTCTCTGTAGACTCCGGTATATTGTCAGTTTCTCCAGATATGGCGGCAGTTTATATTCCCGCTGTAGACTCCGGTATATTGTCAGTCTCTCCAGATATGGCGGCAGTTTATATTCTCGCTGTAGACTCCGGTATATTGTCAGTCTCTCCAGATATGGCGGGAGTTTATATTCTCGCTGTAGACTCCGGTATATTGTCAGTCTCTCCAGATATGGCGCCAGTTTATATTCTCTCTGTAGACTCCGGTATATTGTCAGTTTCTCCAGATATGGTGCCAGTTTATATTCTCTCTGTAGACTCCGGTATATTGTCAGTCTCTCCAGATATGGCGGGAGTTTATATTCTCTCTGTAGACTCCGGTATATTGTCAGTTTCTCCAGATATGGCGGCAGTTTATATTCTCGCTGTAGACTCCGGTATATTGTCAGTTTCTCCAGATATGGCACCAGTTTATATTCTCGCTGTAGACTCCGGTATATTGTCAGTTTCTCCAGATATGGCGCCAGTTTATATTCCCGCTGTAGACTCCGGTATATTGTCAGTTTCTCCAGATATGGCGCCAGTTTATATTGTCTCTGTAGACTCCGGTATATTGTCAGTCTCTCCAGATATGGCGGCAGTTTATGTTCTCGCTGTAGACTCCGGTATATTGTCAGTTTCTCCAGATATGGCGCCAGTTTATATTCTCGCTGTAGACTCCGGTATATTGTCAGTTTCTCCAGATATGGCGGCAGTTTATATTCTCGCTGTAGACTCCGGTATATTGTCAGTTTCTCCAGATATGGCGGCAGTTTATATGGTCTCTGTAGACTCCGGTATATTGTCAGTTTCTCCAGATATGGCGGCAGTTTATGTTCTCGCTGTAGACTCCGGTATATTGTCAGTCTCTCCAGATATGGCGGCAGTTTATATTCTCACTGTAGACTCCGGTATATTGTCAGTTTCTCCAGATATGGCGCCAGTTTATATTCTCGCTGTAGACTCCGGTATATTGTCAGTTTCTCCAGATATGGCGCCAGTTTATATTGTCTCTGTAGACTCCGGTATATTGTCAGTCTCTCCAGATATGGCTGCAGTTTATGTTCTCGCTGTAGACTCCGGTATATTGTCAGTTTCTCCAGATATGGCGCCAGTTTATATTCTCGCTGTAGACTCCGGTATATTGTCAGTTTCTCCAGATATGGCGGCAGTTTATATTCTCGCTGTAGACTCCGGTATATTGTCAGTTTCTCCAGATATGGCGGCAGTTTATATTCTCGCTGTAGACTCCGGTATATTGTCAGTCTCTCCAGATATGGTGCCAGTTTATATTCTCGCTGTAGACTCCAGTATATTGTCAGTTTCTCCAGATATGGCGACAGTTTATATTCTCGCTGTAGACTCCGGTATATTGTCAGTCTCTCCAGATATGGCGGCAGTTTATATTCTCTCTGTAGACTCCGGTATATTGTCAGTTTCTCCAGATATGGCGGCAGTTTATATTGTCTCTGTAGACTCCGGTATATTGGCAGTTTCTCCAGATATGGCGGCAGTTTATATTGTCTCTGTAGACTCCGGTATATTGTCAGTTTCTCCAGATATGGCGCCAGTTTATATTCTCGCTGTAGACTCCGGTATATTGTCAGTTTCTCCAGATATGGCGGCAGTTTATATTCTCGCTGTATACTCCGGTATATTGTCAGTTTCTCCAGATATGGCGGCAGTTTATATTCTCTCTGTAGACTCCGGTATATTGTCAGTTTCTCCAGATATGGCGGCAGTTTATATTCTCGCTGTAGACTCCGGTATATTGTCAGTCTCTCCAGATATGGCGGCAGTTTATATTGTCTCTGTAGACTCCGGTATATTGTCAGTTTCTCCAGATATGGCGGCAGTTTATATTCCCGCTGTAGACTCCGGTATATTGTCAGTTTCTCCAGATATGGCGGCAGTTTATATTGTCTCTGTAGACTCCGGTATATTGGCAGTCTCTCCAGATATGGCGGCAGTTTATATTCTCGCTGTAGACTCCGGTATATTGGCAGTTTCTCCAGATATGGCGCCAGTTTATATTCTCTCTGTAGACTCCGGTATATTGTCAGTCTCTCCAGATATGGCGCCAGTTTATATTCTCGCTGTAGACTCCGGTATATTGTCAGTCTCTCCAGATATGGCGCCAGTTTATATTCCCGCTGTAGACTCCGGTATATTGTCAGTTTCTCCAGATATGGCGGCAGTTTATATTCCCGCTGTAGACTCCGGTATATTGTCAGTTTCTCCAGATATGGCGGCAGTTTATATTCCCGCTGTAGACTCCGGTATATTGTCAGTTTCTGGGATGTCTTTATGTCGTTCCTCCAGTCACTGATATACTCCTCTTGGCCTTTGTTTATTGTCTTCTTGATTTCGGCTTTTGTGAGGCCGCGCTGAGTGACATTTTCTTCAGGCCGGGTCAGGGTGAGATGTTCTGCGGAGCCTGGTTTACCTGGGACTCCTTGGTGTAGCAGGGCTTTATGGTGATAGGAACTTTGCCTGCTGCTGTGTAGATGGGCCCAGAATGATAGCGCCCTCTTCTGGATTGTGAGGTGTAGTGGGAATCTGCCCAGTTCTGCCCGACAGGCACTATTTGAGGTGCTCCGATGGACTTGGAGAAGGTGTTTGCAGAATTCTAGGTGGAAGATTTCTGTTGGGCTGGAATCCCACCTTGACCAGTCTGGGTATGTGTCCGGACCCCAGACTTCACTGGCATACAGGAGGATTGGGGAGATGATGGAGTCAAAGATTTTCAGCCAGACCGTCACTGGTGGTTTGAGATGATAGAGTTTTCTTCTGATGGCATAGAAGGTTTTGCACGCCTTGTCTTTCAGTATCTCTATGGCTTGTTTAAAGCTTCCTGATTGGTTGATTTCTAGGCCCAGGTAAGTGTACCTGTCGGTCGCTGTGATTGTGGCGTTATTTAGTGTGAAGGTCGGGTGCCTGGGGGATTTTGAGTTTCTCTTCTGGAACACCATGATGTTGGTTTTCTTTGCATTGATGGGCATATCTATCTATCTATCTATCTATCTATCTATCTATCTATCTATCTATCTATCTCTCTCATATCTATCTATCTATCTATCTCTCTCATATCTATCTATCTATCTCATATCTATCTATCTATCTATCTCTCTCATATCTATCTATATCATATCTATCTATCTATCTATCTATCTCATATCTATCTATCTATCTCTCTCATATCTATCTATCTATCTCTCTCATATCTATCTATCTATCTCTCATATCTATCTATCTATCTCATATCTATCTATCTATCCATCTATCTCATATCTATCTATCTATCTATCTCATATCTATCTCATATCTATCTATCTATCTCATATCTATCTATCTATCTATCTCATATCTATCTATCTATCTATCTCTCTCATATCTATCTATCTATCTATCTATCTATCTATCTCCTGTGTATCTTTCGTTATTTGGATGTTAGTATGTGACGGTGTCGTGTGGCTCGGAGGACTCTCCCGTTTCCCTTCTTACAGTTGTGTTGTTATTGTGCACATTGTGTTATACTTTTACTATCTCATGTGTTGGCTCTTTGTGTATCTTCTGTTTGCAGATGCTCCTCATACTGTATGTTCCTCCCATCATCCCGCCCTCTCTTCCTGGGGAGGATGGGGGTTGTGTTAGGTATTCTATTACCTTTCAGCTTGGAAGGTAAAAAGTTCTTTCTATTTCCCTTCCCCGGCTGTTTGCTGCCGCAGGCGGTCTCGTTCATGGTCTGCAGCTCTCCCTCCTGACATTGAGTCATACTTTACCCTCCCTCTCTGTATTTTCCTAACTTTAAAAAAAAGCCTCAGACTTGTATAAAAAAAAGCGAACCCTCGAGACCTAACAGGGTGTGGTGACTGCACCGACAAGAGCGAGGAACGAAGACAAGAGCAAGGAAGGAAGACGAGAGCGAGGAAGGAAGACGAGAGCGAGGAAGGAAGACGAGAGCGAGGAAGGAGGACGAGAGCGAGGTGAGAAAGACGGGGGGACAAAACCCAACACGCGGGGATGTGGCACAATCCGATGTGAAGGGAGCTCCGTACTAAGAAACGCAGCGATCCAGTCCTCGGGTACAGGGGTAGCACTGGGGGACTCCGCACAAACACTCGGGACCAATTTACAGCAGTAGAGAAGGTTTTTGCTCCACTTGTTTAATATCACACCTGCTCACTCACCTGTCCATCTTTTTTGACAGAGTCAAGATGTACGGAGGTCCAAGTGCAAAGTAAGTACACCATCTGTAAATAGTGTGAGAGTCACCCGATACCTGCACCGCCACAGATACACAACACTGGGCAGGAGACGTGTGACGGGTCACCAGGGCAAACCTAGCACAGGAGGAGGCATGTGGAATCCACGGAGGTGCCACCATCCAGACCTTTAGTCATGGCCTTCTAAGGGTAGCGGACCCCTAGTTCATAGGGTCAACATCACCCCTCCGTTTCTAGGAACAGTGTCCATATCTCGAAATCTCTGCTCTGTACTGGACACTGAGGGTCACGTATAAAATATTAAAGTTGCGATACGGAGCAATGATACGCTCTAAATTGATAGTTGACTGGGCTCGGGTTTACTCTTCTGGCAGGTAGTCGATCCTCGACACCACGGACGTCTCTAATGAGCTCCTTGGGGTGGGTGTTACAATGGATTTCGATATTTCGAGTCTTATGTTGCTCACTAACAGAGTTCCACGCCATCTGTTTCTCAATATTTGAATTCATTGCGGTTTCCTTCCTTTGATTCTTCCGTTACCCACCCTGCCTGCTTGTGGTTTCCTTTTTTTTACTGTGTAACTGCATCCTGTCTCTTGCCCACATCCCTCTTCTTTACTCCTGTGCATTCTGCTTGGATGCTCCACCAATCACTTCACCTGCTACTGTATCTAATGACGAAAGGTTTTATAGGATCGATACCAGAATATGGATCAACGTGTACGGAGATTTCTCAGTCTGACAAGTCGTTGAGTCATTCTATCACTTTCTTCAAACCACTTTTCCTTGTGGCCCTCACACTGTTAGGACTCATTTACTTTTACAAGCCCTACAGTGACTATACAATACAGTAGATCGTAGAAGTAACCCTCGTCACCCCATTGCCCTCCACAACGCGAATGCCGGGTGCTGATGATTGCCATGGCAACCTAGGAGCCTAATGAAGACCCCCAGATCTGCCATGTTTCTGCTCCTAGGCAGGACCCTAATAGTAACTGGTATATAGTACAATACATACACAAGCCCCAATACGGCTGTCGATGGAAAAACAATAAAGTTGTGACTTTTGGAAGGCAGGGAGGAAAAAAAAAAAATATAGTTGTGGCAGCGAGGGGGTAAGATCCAGGGCAGAAGGGCAGCTCTGGAGAAGTTCTGTGGCCCATCATCACAGGAGGCCAATACTAGATCAGCCACGGAGGACGTGCCCGAGACCTCACATCTACTTGTATTTTGTTCCACCACAGAGATCTGAGATTTCCCGCATCGGTTTCTGATCCAGGGCTCCATGTTTTCCGCATTGAAAAGATGAAGTTGATTCCAGTGCCAAGTGAGAGTCACGGCGTGTTTCACTCTGGAGACACATACCTCCTGGTTATTAATTCACCGGACGGCAACCACACTTACGTCTGGAACGGTGAGTGTTCGGGAGCACCCCGGTCTATGGGTTTGGTGGAGCATCCACATGCCCCCCCCCCCACATTTTTACTTTCCCATCTTGTTCCACCGCAGGAAACGGAACCTCTGTGGATGAGAGGGCCGCGGGCGCCATCTACAGTTCTCAGCTCCATATGCACATGGGTGAAAAACCCACTCAGAACCGTGAAACGCAGGGTAACGAAAGTGCGGAGTTCATGTCTTTATTTCCCAGGGGAGTCACCTATTTGGTAAGTGACGTGTTTGTTATCGGACAGATCGATCAGCACAGAATTATAAAATCATACAATTAAAGCGGTTGAATTTCTCTTCCCCTTCTCTGAAATTGTAAGCAATTATATTTCACTGCAGCTGCGTCTATTATATATGTTCCTGGGAAGGCTGGGTGACAACCAATATGGCCTCCATTACAGACCTTCCAGGGGCGTGATTGTAGGGGGTGCAGCGCTTGTAGTCGCACCTAGGCTCTGGAACTGGAGGTGGCCCAACGTCCAATCTGCCACGTGTTTATAAGATATCTACGGCAATACCACAGTGGTCACGGTTTATTATCCCTGTTCTATGACATCACTGTGTGCATTTATCCTATACAGTGACATCACTGTGTGCAATACCTCTTTCCTATGACTTCAGTATGTTTGTTATTCCCGTTTTGTGACATCACTTTGTGAATTTTTCCTATGTGTTGTGATACACAGTAACCGTGATTGCATGACATCACTGTGTGCATTATCCCTATGACATCATTATGTTTATTATGCATGTAGTGTGACATCAGTGTGCATTATTCCATGACATTATTATACATCTTATACATGTAGTGTGACATCACTGTGTGCATTATTCCTGTGACATTATAGGTCTTATACATGTAGTGTGACATCACTGTGTGCATTATTCCGGTGACGACATTGTAGATATTATACATGTAGTGTGATATCACTGTGTGCATTATCCCTATGACATCATTATGTTTATTATGCATGTAGTGGGACGCGGTTACTCCTGTTTTGTGACATCACTTTGTGAATCATCCTTATAATGTGTTGTGATACGCAGTAAACCATGATTATTTGACATCACTGTGTGCATTATTCCGGTGACATCATTATGGATCTTATACATGTAGTGTGACATCACTGTGTCCATTATTCCATGACATTATAGATCTTATACATGTAGTGTGACATCACTGTGTGCGTTATTCCATGACATCATTATAGATCTTATACATGTAGTGTGACATCACTGTGTGCGTTATTCCGGTGACATCATTGTGGATCTTATACATGTAGTGTGACATCACTGTGTATTATTCCATGACATCTTTATAGATCTTATACATGTAGTGTGACATCACTGTGTGTGTTATTCCATGACATCATTATAGATCTTATACATGTAGTGTGACATCACTGTGTGTATTATTCCATGACTGACATCTTTATAGATCTTATACATGTAGTGTGACATCACTGTGTGTATTATTCCATGACATCATTATAGATCTTATGCATGTAGTGTGACATCACTGTGTGTATTATTCCATGACATCATTATAGATCTTATACATGTAGTGTGACATCACTGTGTGTATTATTCCATGACATCATTATAGATCTTATACATGTAGTGTGACATCACTGTGTATTATTCTATGACATCATTATAGATCTTATACATGTAGTGTGACATCACTGTGTGTTATTCCATGACATCTTTCTAGATCTTATACATGTAGTGTGACATCACTGTGTGCGTTATTCCATGACATCTTTATAGATCTTATACATGTAGTGTGACATCACTGTGTGCGTTATTCCATGACATCTTTATAGATCTTATACATGTAGTGTGACATCACTGTGTGTATTATTCCATGACATCATTATAGATCTTATACCTGTAGTGTGACATCACTGTGTATTATTCCATGACATCATTATAGATCTTATACATGTAGTGTGACATCACTGTGTGTATTATTCCATGACATCATTATAGATCTTATACCTGTAGTGTGACATCACTGTGTATTATTCCATGACATCATTATAGATCTTATACCTGTAGTGTGACATCACTGTGTGCGTTATTCCATGACATCATTATAGATCTTATACATGTAGTGTGACATCACTGTGTATTATTCCATGACATCTTTATAGATCTTATACATGTAGTGTGACATCGCTGTGTGCGTTATTCCATGACATCATTATAGATCTTATACATGTAGTGTGACATCACTGTGTGCATTATTCCATGACATTATAGATCTTATACATGTAGTGTGACATCGCTTTGTGCGTTATTCCATGACTTTATAGATCTTATACATGTAGGGTGACATCACTGTGTATTATTCCATGACATCTTTATAAATCTTATACATGTAGTGTGACATCACTGTGTGCGTTATTCCATGACATCTTTATAGATCTTATACATGTAGTGTGACATCGCTGTGTATTATTCCATGACATCTTTATAGATCTTATACATGTAGTGTGACATCACTGTGTGCGTTATTCCATGACATCTTTATAGATCTTATACATGTAGTGTGACATCGCTGTGCGTTATTCCATGACATCTTTATAGATCTTATACATGTAGTGTGACATCACTTTGTCATCCAGCCTTTTCCTTTCATAAGTGCTTAATACTCTAATGCCTATCGGATCCCATAAAAATGCCTTTGATCTGGCTACAATCAGACCTGCAAGGATTATCAGACTTTCTGGATTATAGGATACCAGATTAAAGGAATTTTGCTAATGGGGATTATTATGTTTTTTATATCCTACGTCTGACTTTTTCCATCCATTCCTGCACATTATAGGATGGAGGAGTTTCTTCCGGTTTTCAACAAGCAGAAAAGCAACCAGTTGCCCCGGCCCACCGTCTCTACCACGTGAGGGGACGGAAACACATACGGGCTGCGGAGACGGACTTGACGTGGGACAGCTTTAATAACGGGGATTGTTTTATTCTGGACACAGGAAAGGTAATAATAACAGCAGCGTCACGTTGGAACCAGGAGATAATGGGATGTGGAGTTTCCAGGATGTTCTCTGTACGCTGCATGTTTCGGGATGGGGGACATGTTAGAAAGTTGCACCCTCTTCTGATTGCTGCCAGTGCGGGAGATTTTCACAACACTGTAGAGTCCTTTAAAGGGGATCCCGCTAACATTAACAGATCAATAATATGAACACTAAATGTACGATCAGGGGAGATTACTACATCATCACAGACTATAATAGCCCCACGCCGTCACCATAGAGGAATATAATAATGATACGACGTCACCATAGAGGATTATAATAATGACATCACCATAGATGATTATAATAACGACATCACCATAGATCATTATAATATTACATCACCATAGAGGATTATAATATTACATCACCATAGAGGATTATAATAATGATATGACATCACCATAGATTATAATGATGCTGCAGTGCCGTACATTATAATGCGCTCCTAGCGGCACAGCACTTGGAAGAAGAACTTGTTTTTCGCTATCTATTGGGGTCCCTCACATACATCGATATCAACTATGATCTGCCATAAATATTAATGGAAGGAAACAACATCGACACTACAATTTATCACCTGGAATCATTGGATTGAGTCTCAATTCTTCAGCCACAGGTTACCGATAGGATTTTACTTAATATGCCAACGTATTAATAATGAAAGCTGCGGGGAAGATACTAGGCCCCTCGGGTCCACCACACATTGTGCCGCTTCACGCGGACAGCCCGCCGCGGCATCTCTACAGGGTGCCGGTCACTTTGAGATATTACTTTTTCTTGTGCTTTGCTCGTTCTATGAACTGTGGCAGAAATGACTGATACCTCCCAACATCCCCATTTTTCACGGGACTGACCCACAAGTGGGATCGGAACAAGTCAGATTTACATAAAATGGGGCATTTCTAGGCAGTTTTGGGGGGCTTAGTCAAGCAGAGCAGGGCGATTTAGGATTCCAATGTTGGGAGCATTTCCTTTGTCTTTCTTCGCACCAGTGCTTTCTTATCAGCACAACGTTTGGCTCTTTGGGGGCCTCTCAAAACACGGTTGCTTTTAAAAATCGGAAACTACAAGAGGTAGATCATGGGTAACCCATTTCTACAAGGCCATGAGGCCATCTGAACCAGATACAGCCATGAGCAGTGAAGACCATTTCTGTCAACATCACTCAACCTTAGACAGCGTAGTGGTCTTCATCACTCAACATCTCTGCTGCTTCTATCCTAGGGACATGTTAGACTTCTCCTTCGCTCTGCTCTTCAAGCAAATATAGGCAAAGTCCTTACTCTAACTTGTTACGGATGTGACTGGGGCGTGTATTTTTCCAGTTTGATGTTTCCTTCATGAAGCTCTTCACATCGTCTAACCTTCTCCTGGTCTTCTTCTTGTCCTTCTGCCCTTTATGAAGCTCTTCACATCGTCTAACCTTCTGCTGGTCTGCTCGTCCTTCATGAAGCTCTTCACATCATCTAACCTTCTCCTGGTCTTCTTCTCGTTCTTCTGCCCTTCATGAAGCTTCTCACATCATCTAACCTGCTCCTGGTCTTCTTCTCGTCCTTCTGCCCTTCATGAAGCTCTTCACATCGTCTAACCTTCTCCTGGTCTTCTTCTCCTCCTTCTGCCCTTCATGAAGCTCTTCACATCGTCTAACCTTCTCCTGGTCTTCTTCTCGTCCTTCTGCCCTTCATGAAGCTCTTCACATCGTCTAACCTTCTCCTGGTCTTCTTCTCGTCCTTCTGCCCTTCATGAAGCTCTTCACATCGTCTAACCTTCTCCTGGTCTTCTTCTCGTCCTTCATGAAGCTCTTCACATCATCTAACCTTCTCCTGGTCTTCTTCTCGTCCTTCATGAAGCTCTTCACATCATCTAACCTTCTCCTGGTCTTCTTCTCTTCCTTCTGCCCTTCATGAAGCTTCTCACATTATCTAACCTTCTCCTGGTCTTCTTCTCGTCCTTCTGCCCTTCATCAAGCTCCTCACATCATCTAACCTTCTCCTGGTCTTCTTCTCGTCCTTCATGAAGCTCTTCACATCATCTAACCTTCTCCTGGTCTTCTTCTCTTCCTTCTGCCCTTCATGAAGCTTCTCACATTATCTAACCTTCTCCTGGTCTTCTTCTCGTCCTTCTGCCCTTCATCAAGCTCCTCACATCATCTAACCTTCTCCTGGTCTTCTTCTCGTCCTTCTGCCCTTCATGAAGCTTCTCACATCGTCTAACCTTCTCCTGGTCTTCTTCTCCTCCTTCTGCCCTTCATGAAGCTCTTCACATCGTCTAACCTTCTCCTGGTCTTCTTCTCGTCCTTCTGCCCTTCATGAAGCTCTTCACATCGTCTAACCTTCTCCTGGTCTTCTTCTCGTCCTTCTGCCCTTCATGAAGCTCTTCACATCGTCTAACCTTCTCCTGGTCTTCTTCTCGTCCTTCTGCCCTTCATGAAGCTCTTCACATCATCTAACCTTCTCCTGGTCTTCTTCTCGTCCTTCATGAAGCTCTTCACATCATCTAACCTTCTCCTGGTCTTCTTCTCTTCCTTCTGCCCTTCATGAAGCTTCTCACATTATCGAACCTTCTCCTGGTCTTCTTCTCGTCCTTCTGCCCTTCATCAAGCTCCTCACATCATCTAACCTTCTCCTGGTCTTCTTCTCGTCCTTCTGCCCTTCATGAAGCTCCTCACATCATCTAACTTTCTCCTGGTCTTCTTCTCATCCTTCTGCCCTTCATGAAGCTCTTCACATCGTCTAACCTTCTCCTGGTCTTCTTCTCGTCCTTCTGCCCTTCATGAAGCTCTTCATATCGTCTAACCTTCTCCTGGTCTTCTTCTCGTCCTTCTGCCCTTCATGAAGCTCTTCTTATCGTCTAACCTTCTCCTGGTCTTCTTCTCGTCCTTCTGCCCTTCATGAAGCTCTTCACATTGTCTAACCTTCTCCTGGTCTTCTTCTCATCCTTCTGCTCTTCATGAAGCTCCTCACATTGTCTAACCTTCTCCTGGTCTTCTTCTCGTCCTTCTGCTCTTCATGAAGCTCCTCACATCATCTAACCTTCTCCTGGTCTTCTTCTCGTCCTTCTGCCCTTCATGAAGCTCCTCACATCAGCTAACCTTCTCCTGGTCTTCTTCTCATCCTTCTGCCCTTCATGAAGCTCTTCACATCGTCTAACCTTCTCCTGGTCTTCTTCTCATCCTTCTGCCCTTCATGAAGCTCTTCACATCGTCTAACCTTCTCCTGGTCTTCTTCTCGTCCTTCTGCCCTTCATGAAGCTCTTCATATCGTCTAACCTTCTCCTGGTCTTCTTCTCGTCCTTCTGCTCTTCATGAAGCTCCTCACATCATCTAACCTTCTCCTGGTCTTCTTCTCTTCCTTCTGCCTGTTGAAGCTCTTGATGTGGTTCCTGCTTTGGTTCTATCTAAGGTACATGTCTTTTTTTCCTGCATATATAACTTTTTTTGGTGGACGTTGTGGTGAATAGTATAAAGAAACCTGGACTATACTGACAATTTAACAAGTTGGGCATTTTGTACAGTTGGATCTATATAGAATCAATATAGAAATGGAGTTGACTTCCATGGTATAAAAATGTACATGCAGAATGGTGTTATGTCCCGATAATCCACCAAGCACCATCCAAACAGGTGTCCAGTACTTTATGTCAATGGTCGAATGGATTCAAGTTTTATATTAAGGGGACTGTTAGGCCTTATATACGGGAAGGTGGGTGTGCGTGCGTGCGTGCGTGTCTCTGTATAGCTGCCTGTCAGGGAAAACAGTGCGCCCAATGACCACTTTGGACAAACGTGTAAAGTTGTCAAAATTCAGCTTGTTTTATCGGTTAGTTCACAAAATAGAACAAATTTTCCCAGATGGGCGTGAAAATTTAAGGGGTTCTCCGCTTTGGACAATCCTTACGTGTTAGAAGGGCCCTTTGACAAAGTTCACAAAGTTTCCCCTTGCTAGGACCTCCAGCGATCAGCTGTAACCTGTGGGGAAACCTGGCAGTGGGCTTTCCCTGCAGCACCACCACAGGGGAAATGAAGCATTACACAGTGTCCATTTAAATCAATGGATTGAGTGCAGGACAGGACCTTCAGAGACGCTCTATGTGACCGCTCTCCACTCTGACCAAGAGATGAGGATCCTTAACAGGGGACCCCCCCTCGATTAACTCATAATTCACTAATAGGGTATATGAGAATGGGTTTTCTAAACCAGACAACCCTTTGAAGTTTACTGGATAACCTAGGCCAGAGTTTCCCAACGTTTTCAGACTAGAGGCACCCCTGGAAAAAAAAATAATAATAATTTCCTCAGGGCACCACTACCAAAAACAGTCTACAAAAAGACAAAAACCGCTAAAAACAAGCACTACACTCTTAGGGTATGTTCACACAGCCCTTTTTTTTTGTAAGGCAGAAAAAATGTGCCTCAAAATACCTGAAGGAAAACAGACGGGCCTCTATGGATCAATTAAATCAAATCAAGATCCATTCACGAACAGATCCGACATGGCTGTCAACGCTAGTATGAACAAAGCCTAACAATTCTTGTTTTATAGTGATCGCATTGTCAGAGGTAACACCTCTAATAAAGGTCGAGGCAGATAACACGGGATCCACCATTGACAATAGATTACAGGCACAGATCACCCCTCCCCCTGCTTGCACAGTGACTACTGCACATAGAGCATGCCCACAACAGTCGTTTTCTGAGCAGCAGGTCAGGCAACTTGGCTGTCCAATGTAGTAAAAAATATACAGTCAGAATAAAAACCAATTAGAAAAAAAAAATATTAAAAGTCTGTACGGATACAAAAATATAGAATTAACAGGGCGTGGTCTAGAAGCTCCTTCCATTCTGGCGGATTAGAAATTCTGGTGATGTAAGAACGGGTGTGGGGGCTGAAAGCAGGAACCTCACTTTAATTTGGTAATATTCGATTTAAGAGAAAAACTAAGAGGTCGTGCTCGTGTAGGATTAAAACTTGGGGCATGCCGAAATTCACACAAACCGCACCATATTTATCACGCACCTGACCACTAGGTTTTGCAGGTTTCTCGCACGTTCAACAGTTTTACACAAACAAAAACATTTTAGGTTGTCGTGAGCATGCTCCAAATTCACAGCCGATTGTGGAGGTCCCAGTACTCCCCATGATCAACTCATTCCTGAGGAAAATAATTTGAAAAAGGGTTTTCCAACCAAGTCAACCCCCCAATATCTCATGAAGACAATCCCTGTCCAAGTGTCCTATTAGGGCCCCCATTAGCATGGAGCCAAAAACAAAGCTTCCCCCCCCCCCCCACACACACTGGTACACGTATTACATGGTCACCCACTCATTTGAATGCGTGCCATGTAATAACATATTTCCCCCACAGGTGCCGCTGCAGGAGGAGTGTGTGGCCCAGCCGTGAGCTGCTCCAGATCTGGGGGAAGGCAATCAGCTGATCGCTGGGCCGGCTACACTCAAGAAAGGAGGTCTTGTGTTGAGGCAAACCCTATAACCATGGAAACTTAGTATTTATCTATAACCACCCACCCAGCACATTATTGGGTTAGGAGTGGTCTGGCCCATATGACAGATGAGGAGGGGGTGGTCCGGCCCATATGACAGATGAGGAGGGGGTGGTCCGGCCCATATGACAGATGAGGAGGGGGTGGTCCGGCCCATATGACAGATGAGGAGGGGGTGGTCCGGCCCATATGACAGATGAGGAGGGGGTGGTCCGGCCCATATGACAGATGAGGAGGGGGTGGTCCGGCCCATATGACAGATGAGGAGGGGTTGGTCCGGCCCATATGACAGATGAGGAGGGGGTGGTCCGGCACATATGACAGATGAGGAGGGGGTGGTCCGGCACATATGACAGATGAGGAGGGGGTGGTCCGGCACATATGACAGATGAGGAGGGGGTGGTCCGGCCCATATGACAGATGAGGAGGGGGTGGTCCGGCCCATATGACAGATGAGGAGGGGGTGGTCCGACACATATGACAGATGAGGAGGGGGTGGTCCGGCACATATGACAGATGAGGAGGGGGTGGTCCGGCACATATGACAGATGAGGAGGGGGTGGTCCGGCACATATGACAGATGAGGAGGGAGTGGTCCGGCACATATGACAGATGAGGAGGGAGTGGTCCGGCACATATGACAGATGAGGAGGGGGTGGTCCGGCCCATATGACAGGTGAGGAGGGGGTGGTCCGGCCCATATGACAGATGAGGAGGGGTTGGTCCGGCCCATATGACAGATGAGGAGGGGGTGGTCCTGCTCATATGACAGATGAGGAGGGGGTGGTCCGGCCCATATGACAGATGAGGAGGGGGTGGTCCGGCCCATATGACAGATGAGGAGGGGGTGGTCCGGCCCATATGACAGATGAGGAGGGGGTGGTCCGGCCCATATGACAGATGAGGAGGGGGTGGTCCGGCCCACATGACAGATTAGGAGGGGGGGTCCGGCCCATATGACAGATGAGGAGGGGGTGGTCCGGCCCATATGACAGATGAGGAGGGGGTGGTCCGGCCCACATGACAGATTAGGAGGGGGGGTCCGGCCCATATGACAGATGAGGAGGGGGTGGTCCGGCTCATATGACAGATGAGGAGGGGGTGGTCCGGCCCATATGACAGATGAGGAGGGGGTGGTCCGGCCCATATGACAGATGAGGAGGGGGTGGTCCGGCCCATATGACAGATGAGGAGGGGGTGGTCCGGCCCATATGACAGATGAGGAGGGGGTGGTCCGGCCCACATGACAGATTAGGAGGGGGGGTCCGGCCCATATGACAGATGAGGAGGGGGTGGTCCGGCACCTATGACAGGTGAGGAGGGGGTGGTCCGGCCCATATGACAGATGAGGAGGGGGTGGTCCGGCACATATGACAGATGAGTAGTGGGTGGTCCGGCCCATATGATAGATGAGGAGGGGTTGGTCCGGCCCATATGACAGATGAGGAGGGGGTGGTCCAGCCCATATGACAGATGAGGAGGGGGTGGTCCGGCACAAATGACAGATGAGGAGGGGGTGGTCCGGCACCTATGACAGATGAGGAGGGGTGGTCTGGCCCATATGACAGATGAGGAGGGGGTGGTCCGGCCCATATGACAGATGAGGAGGGGGTGGTCCGACACATATGACAGATGAGGAGGGGGTGGTCCGGCACAAATGACAGATGAGGAGGGGGTGGTCCGGCACCTATGACAGGTGAGGAGGGGGTGGTCCGGCCCATATGACAGATGAGGAGGGGTGGTCTGGCACATATGACAGATGAGGAGGGGTGGTCCGGCACCTATGACAGATTAGGAGGGGGTGGTCCGGCCCATATGACAGATGAGGAGGGGGTGGTCCGGCACATATGACAGATGAGGAGGGGGTGGTCCGGCACCTATGACAGGTGAGGAGGGGGTGGTCCGGCCCATATGACAGATGAGGAGGGGTGGTCTGCCACATATGACAGGTGAGGAGGGGTGGTCTCAGAAATGGGAGAGCTGGAGAAGGATCGGTCGGGCCACTTGTTTCGGTGTCTCACTCCGTGTTGCCTGTAACTATCAGCTCGGGTTTGCTTTCTTCTCGTTGCCTATTGATCTACCACCTGACGCCACCACTGATGTAACTACCGCGCAGAGATATTTTTATATTTAGATTTTGTTCCTTCATTCTCCGTCCCACCCAGTTTATTTATGTCTGGTCGGGATCTCAGTCCAACATGTTGGAAAGGAACCGTGCACGTGATCTGGCCAATCAGATACGAGACAGCGAGCGTCGTGGAGCTGCAAAGGTTGAAATTATACAAGATGGGGAGGAGCCGGAGGAAATGATACAGGTACCACGTGCCGCTCAATAACAATGGTGGAACACTAATGGTTTGTTGGCAAATGCATAGGTGTTAACGCACATTTATATCTAGATATTGGGGAAAAGACCAGAATCTCTAAAGGAAGGATGTGCCGAGGATGACAAGGAAGCAGATAAAATACACACAAGAGGAGCGGTGCTATATCAGGTATAGACCACGGATCATGATCCTATAACGTGACACCCAGTACCCACCACGGTCTCACCACATTGTCCAACACAGGTCTCGAACGCCAGCGGCAAGATGCAGGTGTCCCGAGTGGCGGACGGGGCCATCTTTCAGAAGGAGCAGCTGATATCGGACGACTGCTTCATCCTGGACACTGCGGGGAAACTCTACGTTTGGAAAGGTATTCATGGCCTATTAGTAGCAGGGACCAACCTTAATATACAGTTACGGAAACCATAATGCGTGTTAGTTACCCCGCTCATAGTGCGGATCTCGCTAAGAAGTGCATTCAATGAACTTGATGCTTTATCATGGGCAGGACGAGCACTCTTGGTGCCCATGGCAGCGTTTCAACCCCCTCACCCACCCTTTTAAATTGCCCCATCTCACACCTGTAGCAATATCAGCAGCTTAGACTCCGTGTCCAATTGGTGTACAAAGATATTTAGGCAAAACATTATCACATATCCATAAACTGCACCGTTGCTCCACAGAGGCACCCTAGGCAGCTGCCCACACCGTCTAGCCCCGGCAGAAACTTTCCTGCTTCATTGAGCACCTTGTTGGGTGACTATGCATCATATAATGCCATAAAAGAAAATATTTTTCTAAAGACCACCAATGGGGCTGATTTGCCTTATAAGTATTACGCCTCTGGGCACAAGAACCGTCCTCGGACAGGCACAACACCCAATACAGACATCAGCCACACGGACGGTAAATGTGGGTGTGTAGGAAAAAATATCAAGCGAAAATGACAAAACAGAAACAGCAGTGTGATTTTTGCAGGTAAAAAAGCAAATAAAGAAGAGAAGGAGCAATCACTGGAGATCGCCAATGAGTTCCTGTCGCTCATGAAATATTCTCCAAAAACTCAGGTGAGTCCTAAATCCCATCCATTAACCCTTACACTGCCATGAGTGTACGTAATAGGTCACGAGCAGTCTGGGGTCCCAGCAGTCGGACCTACACTGATCAGCACGTTCTCACCTATTCTCTGGTTAGGGGATAAGATGTAATCTTGGGACAACCCCTTTAAACGCTTTCCGGGACTAGACTATACAGGCCAAGGCTCAGCTCGTTAGAGCCTGGTACCCTATTAAAGCCCACAATCTTTCAAATGAGCCTCATTATTCTAGGTGCAATAATCGGGGAGCGGCACTTGTTTGAAGTCGGGAGAAGGGTGAAGAGTTTTACTTCCTGGGTCTGTGTAGGGGAAGAGGGAGGGGAAGCAGCAAGTGAGAGCAGGAAGATAGATCACAGCCTGTTCCCGGCTTCTCTCCCCACTTTGACCCATTGGGGAAGGAGGGATACAAACAGTTTCTTCAGGTTTACGGTATAAATGGTTTGTCGGAAGTGTGAAATTATCGCAGCGTCACAGTTGGGTTAAAGCCCAATCAGCCGCTGTGTTCAGTAACGGCTTCGCAGGTAATGGTCTGGCCCAGGGTTGTAGCTGGCGGGGCATGTGCGATCGGTGCCGCCAACAAGGCCCTGGCATGTTAATACAAGCTCAGCAGCGGGTACATTGTGAACGGGGGGGGGGAGGGGGATTTTATTAGACCTCATGCACATGAAGGATCCGTCACACAGCGCTCATAGTATCTTTCGGCAGTTATTTTACCTCCATAAGGCCGTATCTGGCAGATGATTATGTGACTTGTATCCCCCATAACCGTTCTGAAGCATTTTTCGCATTTTGCCATTCCTGTTATTCCTCCTTTAAATTAATTTTAAAAAATGGACGAGAAAAATGGTAACACCCAGAAGTCAATTCAGTCATAAATTTCTAGGAGGAATAACAGGATTAAAGATGCTCCTCCGTTATTTCATGGGTAATACAAGTATTTACTACAGCAGACGTGTCAGGGAGGTGAGCAGCCCTCCACCTACACCCAGTCCACCGTTCTGACAGACACTACATGGAGTCATTCTACAGACGATTATATTTCATCTACAGGTCCAAGTGGTGTCTGAAGGCAACGAGTCCCCGCTCTTCAAGCAATTCTTCAGCAACTGGTTGTGATCTGCCCAACGTCACTAGAAGACTCCAGGCCGGTCCTTTCTAGAACAGTAGGACAGGCTTCAGCCCTACAAGCCAGGAGCAGAGTATTGGTGTTAATGCATACAAGACGCCGGTGCTGCGGGGACCGGGACTCAAGCTGCACATTAAACATTGATTGTAACCCGAGTATATACCGTTTATGGTTATTTGTTTGTACCCGAGTGTGTGGCACCTACCAGATGTAGTTCCATTGACGCTGGACCCCACCTTATTAACAATGCATGAAAGCTACACCTGTCCGACACGCGGCTTCCCGTCCCGTCCCGCATGCTTCACTGCCCTGACTTTAGAAATAGATTAGTGCAGTGGATTCTCCAAGCCCCATCTTCAAAATTATAACAGAAAAAACAAAAACTGGATCGCAAAACACTCGATAGAAAGACTTTAATCTCACCAATATTGAGACGTGAAGATTAAACGCGCCACATTATGCCGAGTGCAGGGCCTAAGGGGCAGTGAGGACTCAGACTTAAAGAGTAAGTAAACTTAAAAAAACTTGACACGTCAGTGACGTTAGAACTCTCATCGGTGGGGGGGGGGGTTTGAGCAGGGAGAGCTCCACTCGAGCCCGTGGTGTATGGACAGACTCGAGCCCGTGGTGTATGGACAGACTCGAGCCCGTGGTGTATGGACAGACTCGAGCCCGTGGTGTATGGACAGACTCGAGCCCGTGGTGTATGGACAGACTCGAGCCCGTGGTGTATGGACAGACTCGAGCCCGTGGTGTATGGACAGACTCGAGCCCGTGGTGTATGGACAGACTCGAGCCCGTGGTGTATGGACAGACTCGAGCCCGTGGTGTATGGACAGACTCGAGCCCGTGGTGTATGGACAGACTCGAGCCCGTGGTGTATGGACAGACTCGAGCCCGTGGTGTATGGACAGACTCGAGCCCGTGGTGTATGGACAGACTCGAGCCCGTGGTGTATGGACAGACTCGAGCCCGTGGTGTATGGACAGACTCGAGCCCGTGGTGTATGGACAGACTCGAGCCCGTGGTGTATGGACAGACTCGAGCCCGTGGTGTATGGACAGACTCGAGCCCGTGGTGTATGGACAGACTCGAGCCCGTGGTGTATGGACAGACTCGAGCCCGTGGTGTATGGACAGACTCGAGCCCGTGGTGTATGGACAGACTCGAGCCCGTGGTGTATGGACAGACTCGAGCCCGTGGTGTATGGACAGACTCGAGCCCGTGGTGTATGGACAGACTCGAGCCCGTGGTGTATGGACAGACTCGAGCCCGTGGTGTATGGACAGACTCGAGCCCGTGGTGTATGGACAGACTCGAGCCCGTGGTGTATGGACAGACTCGAGCCCGTGGTGTATGGACAGACTCGAGCCCGTGGTGTATGGACAGACTCGAGCCCGTGGTGTATGGACAGCCGATTAGAAACGAAGAGGCTCAGCACTCACCGGAGGGATTCTGCCGCTTTGTTGTAGCGATCGGTGGCGGCATCTGAGCCCAAACCGATCAAACCTAATGACATGTCAAAAGTTTAGTGAAGCTTTAAAGAAAACGCGATTATTCATCCTCCGCCCCTTCAGGTCCTGCCTGTAATGTCTGAAAACTCGTGTTTAATTTTCGCAATTTCACCGGAAAGCTGAACGGTCAGGCTGAACTTTGAGGACGTTTTGATACAGTGTTGTGTCCGTCCCTCTCCCTAAAGACAAAGGGCCCGGAAGTTGCTATAGAGCGAGACCCTGCACGACATTTTAGAAACTGAACTCCAGGTACGTCATATTTAGAGGAAATTTTCACAACTTTTTCTGGGGGTCGTCAGGCCTGTGCTCTGTAGACACAGCCATCAGGTGATCACATGGCCCCTTTAATCTGAACGTCATTGTTTTTAGGTGAAGATCTTGACTTCCGACAACTTGCCCTGCAATGGTCTGCGCTAAATGGATTCTGTGTTCTGACTAGAGCAGGGCATGAGTGGGCGGAGCATGACAAAGGCTTTCTCTTGCATGCACCGCCCCCCTGGTGCTGCACTAGGCATAACCGTGTTCTCTTCACCTGGAGCATTCCTTTAAATCTCTGCAATAGCATTACTAGGTACAGACCACCACCATATTCCTATGCAAGAACAATATAGACTTATCAAAGACTAGTGTCCTCAACATGATGCTGCTCCACCTCAGAGACCTCCCCCCCCCCCCCCTTAGTCTGTTACTCTACCAATGTGGGGTGTTTTATTTTTTAAAGTAATGTAAAATGGATCCATCAAAAGGTGAGAATCTTTTATTTAAGGGTTTACTTCGTGTTTCAACATCGTAAAACCATTTTTAAGTTTAAGAGCTCCAGCGAGGAGCAACACTATGAGGAGGAACGTGACTGCAAAGACGATGCCTGGAAGAGTGGAGGTCAAGTCCTGGAGACGGGCAAGTCCTAAGGAGACAACATCTGTAAGAACCATGGAAGGGTGTGAGACATATTGGTCTGGGTCAAAGTCTTGTTACCTAATTCTTTTTCCTGTTGGAAAACCAGGGGTCCAGAGGTGCCCACCAGGTACATCGAACCATCGGTGTGAGCACGTCGACCTTCAATGGAGAGAGTAAGGATGTTAAGAGGAAAGGAAGACCACTGGAAGAAAGGTGGGGAGGGTTAGGATGGGGGTGAGGGTTAGGATGGGGGTGAGGGTTAGGATGGGGGTGAGGGTTAGGATGGGGGTGAGGGTTAGGATGGGGGTGAGGGGTGGACTTACAATTGGGGACATTAAGAACAACTGGTGGAGAAAAATGAACGTGTCAGGGACCCGCTTCTCTATGGTCAAGATCGGATTGGTTGCTCTACTTTTTCACATCTCCCACACGGTATCAAGTCTTGAAGACCAAGCATTTAGTGTTCGAGCAAGACTGGAACGTCCCTTAATGCAGTGGGTGGGACAGCGAACGTAACGAAGGGTGCTCTGCCAACGTACCAACCATACCGAGGAGGCTACTGGCAGAGTCCGGCATTTGTACCAAGACTAGAATCAAGTTGCATGGAAGGAATGACACTTACTGCGGGTGAGATTGGCACAATCGGACGTACAGCTTTCTGATGGGGATGGAAGACACACCGAGACGCTACAGAAGAAATAAACCTGAAAGAAAACCACCACAATGGTCATTCATGATAGAAAGGAGCCTCATTCAGCGGATTCTAACATCACCGGGTCATCAAAGTGGGGTAGTGCCTACAGGACACTAGTTTCAGGGCGGAAGAGGACAATTCTTTACCCGAAACGGGGTAAGAGAATATTCCACTCGAAAACCCATCCATCTAATTTGTACATTGTGTTTGGTAAGTGGACAGATTGTATATATGTATTCAGGGATCGGTCAGATTTCGAGTTGGGGGCGTCAGGGAGGATATTTTATACCTAATGGCAAATTTATCGGTGCCTACCTATGGATGAACAGGGGTATGAGCGTATAAAAGGGTGTCCTTTACGGACTTCCTACTGGTGATCGGCCAGATCCTTGAATCATGTTCTGTATCAATACGAGTAACCCTGTATATTGGGTCTTAACGTTGCTCCTCTTTCTGAAAGCGCGGATGGCTACGTTCCAAGACCCCCCTGCAGCCTCATTTATTGCACTAGGGAAGAGGGACACTCCAGGTGTGACTACAACTTCGGCACCTTTTATAATTATGCCCTCCGAGCCATTACTAAGTCTTGTTGGCGCAATGGACCACAACTGTAGTCTGGACAGTATTGATTTGCTTGACCCAAGGTGTAACCACACTATACACACACACACACACGACGTAGACACCAGGTGAGAAAAAAGTAGGTCATTAATGCATGCACACACTATTACCCCCCACACACACACTATATATACCCCCCCCACACACACACTATATACCCACACACACTATATACCCCCCCCCACTCACACACACACTACATACCCCCCCCCACACACACACTATATACCCCCCCCCACACACACACACTATATACCCCCCCCCCCACACACACACACTATATACCCCCCCCCACACACACACACACACTATATACCCCCACCCACACACAATATACCCCCCCCCACAATATACCCCCCCCCACAATATACCCCCCCCACACAATATACCCCCCCACACAATATACCCCCCCCACACACACAATATACCCCCCCCACACACAAATATACCCCCCCCCACAACACACAATATACCCCCCCCCCACACACACACACAATATACCCCCCCCCCACACACACACATATACCCCCCCCCACACAACACATATATACCCCCCCCCACACACACACACTATATACCCCCCCCACACACACTATATACCCCCCCCACACACACACTATATACCCCCCCCCACACACACACACTATATACCCCCCCCCACACACACCACACTATATACCCCCCCCCCCACACACACACTATATACCCCCCCCCACACACACACACACACACTATATACCCCCCCCCCACACACAATATACCCCCCCCCACAATATACCCCCCCCCCACAATATACCCCCACACACACAATATACCCCCCCCCACACACACAATATACCCCCCCCACACACACAATATACCCCCCCCCACACACACATTATACCCCCCCCCCACACACACACAATATACCCCCCCCCCACACACACACACACAATATACCCCCCACACACACTATACACCCCCCCCCCACACACACACTATATACCCCCCCCCCACACACACACACTATATACCCCCCCCCCACACACCACACTATACACCCCCCCCACACACACACACTATACACCCCCCCCCACACACACACTATACACCCCCCCCCCACACACACACTATATACACCCCCCCCCCCACACACACACTATATACACCCCCCCCCACACACACACTATATACACCCCCCCCCCCACACACACATATATACACCCCCCCCCACACACACACTATATACACCCCCCCCCCACACACACACACTATATACACCCCCCCCCCACACACACACACTATATACCCCCCCCCCCACACACACACTATATACCCCCCCCCCACACACACACACTATATACCCCCCCCCCACACACACACACTATATACCCCCCCCCCACACACACACTATATACCCCCCCCCCACACACACACACTATATACCCCCCCCCCCACACACACACTATTACCCCCCCCCCACACACACACACACTATATACCCCCCCCCCCACACACAATATACCCCCCCCCCACACACAATATACCCCCCCCCCCACAATATACCCCCCCCCACACACAATATACCCCCCCCCACACACACACACATATACCCCCCCCCCCCACACACACAATATACCCCCCCCCACACACACAATATACCCCCCCCCCCCACACACACACACAATATACCCCCCCCCACACACACAATATACCCCCCCCCCCACACACACACACACCATATACCCCCCCCCAC